>NC_046640.1:4314177-4591224 GCF_900324485.2 Mastacembelus armatus
GCAGATACATCCTGATCACGTGAAATAGGTCTGACTGATACTTCACAGGGCAGAATGGACGTCTGTGAGCATGAGAACACAGATTCAGATCAATAGACAGCCACTCTGACAATCGGATTAACTCACACACATGTTAACTGCTAAACAGGCTGCAGCAGGTGAGATAACAAGGGTTGATATGACAGTTATATTTCAAATTCATGTTTCACCATACACGTGAATAACTGATCCCTCAGGGCTTTACTTTCACTTACAAATCTTTTTCTGATAAAGACAAAACTCTTTAACAGTTGTACATGCCGCAGGAAATCCATCGAGTGTTGTAATGTTTAGAGTTTGAGCTGTGAAACTTATCATGCTGCTCCATCTCAAACACTGTACTGTTGCATCTTATTGCAATTAACTAAAGTCATGAGGAAATGTCAAGCACAAATTACCACTGGTCACATGTAGACACTCAATATAAGAAGCAGGGCACCCAAATATATGAAGGTTTTTCAAACCAAACCATAATAAAATGCCAGTTTCTTATGTATACTTATGCAGTACATATACACAGCACATATAAATATTTAACATGTATTTAAAAATACAAACAACTGCGGTGTTGACCTGACAGCTGGTTATTTGTTCTGGCATATAATTTTGTTATTGTGTCAGCTTTTAATGTCTTAATTTATGTGACAGCTGGTATGTATGGTGGCTGACGAGGGCAAAGGCACCGCAACGGCCGAATGCTGCAAATACAGAAATGATGCAAAAAAACCGACACAAACGTATATAACAAATGCAACAGAAAAACACTGCAATCACACCAACGAACAAATTCAAAAGAAAAACGCTGCAAATACAGAAATGCTGCAAATACCAGACACTCCCCAACAGCCAAACGCTGCAAATACAGAAATGCTGCAAATACCAGACACTCCCCAACAGCCAAACGCTGCAAATACAGAAATGCTGCAAATACCAGACACTCCCCAACAGCCAAACGCTGCAAATGCAGAAATGCTGCAAATACCAGACACTCCCCAACAGCCAAATGCTGCAAATACAGAAATGCTGCAAATACCAGACACTCCCCAACAGCCAAACGCTGCAAATACAGAAATGCTGCAAATTCCAAAAACACACGCAAGAGAGAAATGCTACATATTCATGGAACGCAAGTGCACCAGACTGCTAGGGGGACACCGAACTGAGGTCTGAACAAAGTTTTTATAATACTGTAAAACATGACGGCCAAGTGTTTAAAAAAAAAAGAAATAAACGGAAAACGTACCTTTTTTATGTCACCTCTCTAAAGGTTAGCCAAACTTTGTTCATAGCATCCCTCAGTTTGGGGTCCTCCTAGAGGCCTGGTGCACTTCCGTTCCATAAATATGCAGCATTTCTCTCTTGTGTGAGTTTTTGGTAATTGCAGCATTTTTCCTTTACATTTGTTCGCTTATGTGATTGCAGAATTTTGTCCATGTCAGCCACCATAGGTTTGTGTTGGTACCTGTGAATTAACATACAACATTAGAGCTTTACAATAGAGTCTGAAATGTTTATATAGAACAACCAGCCAAGCATCATACCTGTCATTCACCCTCATCCTGCAGGTATGAGAACGAGCTGGCCATGCGTCAGTCCGTGGAGGCCGACATCTCCGGGTTGAAGAGAGTCCTGGATGAACTGAACCTGGCCAAGGCTGACCTGAGCATGCAGATCGACAGTCTGAAGGAGGAGCTGCTTTACCTCAAGAAGAACCATGAAGAGGTCAGTAGACAACTACAACCAAAGTCAAATAAAGCAACATGCACAATAAACTTCAAACTAAACTCATTTCATATATTTGAATTATAGCTAGATTTTTAATTCATTACTCATAAATATATATATATATAGGAAAGGGTGTTGCAAATCATTTGTGTTAATGCTGTTTGTAAGTTTGTAAGTACATTCCACATTCGATTTAACTATCATCATAGCAGTTCATCTTCTGATGAAATACATATTCATATTTAGATGGTTCTTATCATGTGTTCCAGTGCAGATTTGGATGTTTTTTAATGTTCACATGGCCTTTTCAGACAAGGATTAAACCTAATCCCAGATTGAAGCCCAAATCAATTGAAATGTCCATTAAAGAATTTTCCATCTTACATTTGTTATTGTTTGTGTTTTTATTTGTAGGAGCTGCTAGCAATGCGAGCTCAGATGAGTGGCCAGGTCCACGTGGAGGTTGATGCTGCTCCAGGAGCAGACCTCACTAAGATCTTGGCTGAGATCAGAGAACACTATGAGGAAATCAATGCCAAGAACCAGAAAGATCTGGATCACTGGTTCCAGACCAAGGTAATTATCACCACCTCACTTCCTGTGGATGCAAAGATTTTACTGTTTATACCCAGAGGTGACCTGTTTGTGTGTCCTGTGCAGACAGAGGCTGTAAATAAAGAAGTGATCACTCAGACAGCCACCCTGCAGTCGTCCAAGACAGAGGTCACAGAGGTCAAACGTACACTACAGTCTCGGGAGATCGAGCTTCAGTCCATGCTGAGTATGGTAAGTATGAAGTGATCATTAAATCCCACTGATACTGTAGTGCAATTATTATAAGAAAGGAAGCACAGATACTGTATGTCACTGACAATAGCTGGACAAACAACAAGTGTTTGCTTTTTTCACTATTAAAATACAGCTGTGTAAATATATTGTTTCTCTTACTACCAACATGTTTAACTTTATTTTGGTATTATCTTTGCTTGTCTCTGCAGAAAGCGTCACTTGAGGCGACACTTGCTGAAACACAAAATCACTACGCCATGCGGCTCACTGGATACCAAATACAGGTGAGAGAAATAAATCGGTACTAAAATATGTTATTTGATAAGTCTAGTTGGACATTTCTCACTGTTTTTGCAGTACAGTCTGAAAAGACTTGAGCCTGAAAAATTATCTTCTTCTTACCCTCCAGGTGTCGTCCCTGGAAGAGCAGCTGGTGCAGCTGAGAGCTGATCTGGAGCGTCAGGCACTTGAGTACAAGACGCTGCTGGATGTCAAGACCAGACTGGAGCTGGAAATCACAGAGTACAGGAGGCTGCTGGATGGAGAGGCCGCCAGCAGGTGAGGCTTAACAGGAGGGTTTGACACCTGAAGACGCTGAGGTCAGCACCTCAGCAGTTTATTTGCAACATTTAGGAGTTTTAGTGACGTGATTCAATTCAATTCAATTCAATTTTATTTGTATAGCGCCAAATCACAATACAAATCATCTCAAGGCACTTTACAAAAACTAAAACTAAAAACCCAACAATTCCCTTATGAGCAAGCACTTGGCGACAGTGGAGAGGAAAAAACTCCCTTTAACGGAAGAAAAAAACCTCCAGCAGAACCGGGCTCAGTTTGGGCGGCCATCTGCCTCGACCGGGAAAGTTTATATTCTATAAATCAAATAAGCCATAGAGAGCCTTTTCATCTGACCTCAAAAGAGTTTATCTGCAATGGGGCGGACTTTACGCTCCAGTCATCCAACCAGATTTAAACAAGCCTTGCACATATGCACTGTTTGTTCATGACATCACTAAATGTCAGTCCCAAATCCGCAAGTCTTTCTACAACTGGCTTTTGCTGTTTACTTCGTTCAAAAATATGCCCAGTACTGGTGATAACACTGTGTATTCTCATTTATTTATGACAACAAAATGAAAACTAGCTTGCAGTAGCATCTCTACTCTACTGCACGCCATTCGCTGGTCACTTTGCTTGCGTCATATCTTTCGTTTCTCTGACTGGTTTACTCTGTGTGCTTTGCCCTGCCCCCTCAAAACTGATCTCAACCGAAGAGGTTCCAGATTAATTCTTTGTAGAGAATAGGAAAAGAGTTAGTTTGGCAGGCCAGGCTACCTTTTAGTTGCAAGAGTAAGATGGAAAGAAAAAGTAGATCATCATGTAAGCATATAAGTAGAGGAAATTAAATACAAAAAAACTAAGTAATGAAAAGGAAAACTGCAACTCTAAAAAAGAGAAAGTCCTCAAACATCAGTCTGACTCTCCTGTTTTGTGATTGGTCGACAGTGTCAGCACCTCGTCCTCCACGATCACTACAACCAAGCGGGTGGTAACGGTGGTGGAAGAGGTGGTTGATGGGACAGTGGTCTCCTCCTCCTCCACATCCTCCACATCTGTTGAGACCCACTGAGCTGCCACAGAAGAGATCAGCTTCATTAGCGCCTGAGATGATCATCATCACTGTTCACTGTTGTTGACCAGAGAATCTGATGTTGAAACAATAAAATGAGGGTCCAAAGACACCCTGTAGCGTGTGTGTGTTGATATTTAAGAGCTAATCTGGCAGTTTAACATGTCGTGAGCTCTTATCTAGAACAGTCAAACTGTTGGGGATCACATAACTTTAACAGATGCCTCACAGCAAATCGGAAGGGATTTTTCTACTGTAGTGATGTGATGAGTTTTTGCAGTTCTACATTCCCCATATTCAAAAGGTAGAGTAGTTTTGCTATAGAGAATTATAGTTGATTGTTTAACCATATATGCTGTTTAAATTGCTTGTAATTGAGATGAAGTTGACATCTGCTGAGTATGTTGAGTAACATGAAATTGTTTGATTGTGTTGAATTAAAAACCCCAAAATGCAGCAGGTCCACCAGACCCACGAACACCACACAAGGGTTAATATTTGCCCTTTGTTAGAACATTATGAATCAAAATGCTACTCGTTTTTTATTTGTTTTTTAATAAAATGTAACAAAAAAATCAATTATAATCAAGATGTGAGTCGACAAAAAACTATTGATTTTTATTTATTTGAACTTCATTAGAAATGTCACTCATTCTGGTCAGTTTAGACAACACAACCTGAGCACATACAGTAACCATAAATATAACACAAAAGCCCCATTTAACACAGTGACTTTTCATACCAGCCTATACAACACACGAGGCGCAGAGTTTTACTGTGTGTGTGTGTTGCATATGTAGTAAAAAATTAAAATGGTTTCCCACCCAGTCCTCTCAGCTAACCATTCCTGCAGCTCATCTGCTGTCATACAGGGCTTTAGCCTTGGTTAAACAAAAGGTTTAGCAAAAGGTTAAACATGTTAACCTTTTGCCTTTCTGCCAGCAGATGTGCAACTTTATCTGACAGTTTTCTCAATCTTCCAGATCACGTCTTGATCTCATGTTAACTGCCTTTTTTTTAAAAATGACATTTCAAACTGTGAAAACCTGAAGCTGGAAGAGTACCAATATCTTTTTTATAGCTGCCTGTGTTTTATAGGCATGAGTAAGATTCATTTTCAAATCCTCAGTCATTTATAGGAGTCCATAGTTGTTAAGTGTTCCCACAATGTTTGGCGGCTCCGTTGATAATCAGTTGAAAATTCCTGAAAATTCTCGGCCTGCCTTGCAAGTCCTAACAGAATATTTGAGGTCTACAAGTAGCAGGGCACCCAAACTGTTACATATAATTACTATCACTATCTAGGCAAAAAGCAGAACATAATCATTTTTACAGGCTGTACTACTTTGTAGTTCAAAAATGAATTAAATTAGTAGTTTGCCCAGAAGTGCCCAAACTGTTGCATACAACTTTATGTAATATGTAGCCAATATTGATTGAACCAGACTGCAGCTATAATTATTAGTATGGTTGTTCTTTGGTTATATTTTTGGCTGCAACACACACTTTAAAATAGCTGAGATGTGTGACTGACTGCCCACTAAACCTGCATCTGATGTCTGACCCAAACCTGCCCATCACCTTCTGTAAGTAAATCCAAAGCAAGCTCAGATTTTTATATATAGTATTTTGTTTATTTCAACCTTCTATGAAAACAAACATGACATTAAAACTGAGAGCTCTAACTAACCTGGTTGGAGAGAAAACTAGAGTAAAGATACTGCCCCCTTTTGGTCATTCTAAGGACATGAATTACCACTCTGTTCCATGGTACTGTGCCTTTATTAATTTTCATTTTTCTTATTCTCTCACTTTACACCTGACATGGAACTCTGTGTCTTTTAAGATGCCTGGGAGCTGCTTTTTTGAAACCCTCTGAGCATTTTGGCAACTTTAACTGTGCACGCTATTTCACGCCCAAGCTCAGTAGGGGATTGTATTTCCTTACATTATCACACGACATATTCCTAAGCATCCCTCTGGGCTTGATTACTCATTTCACCTGCAGATTCATGTATGAATAAACACTTGTCTCCTCCTTTTTTGACTGCATTTTCTCATCTTTGCATGTTGGAAATTTGACTTTGTTGGTTTCTCATTTGCAAGAATAAAGAAAATGAATATTCCTATAGGTGCCTGTTCAGGGTAGTTTTTTTTTAAAGTTCCTAACAATGTGAAATAGCAATGTAAGTGAGTAAGGATGAATAGTCACTTCTTTGTTTCTTAATGTTCTTGCTTTGTGCCTTTGGTTATGTGTGACATATGTGTGACAGATGTTTTTTCTCTCTCTCTGCACAGATGAATGTACCGGAGTCAGACAAAAAAAGCCATGTGGACCAGATGTAGAGCTCTACCTCTGTCCCTCCTGTCTTATTGAGTGCACACAAACTTTGCTAGGCTCCATTCAGCCAGGTAGTTTGTTAATACACTCAATCTGATAAACATACCTTTATAATACTGGACAGTAGTACTAAAAAATGAATAAGTAAGAATAAGTTATCTTCTCACTTACAAACCCATTTTATTTAAATGGGACAGAACCAATCAGTTGTCCTCCGCAAAACGTACTAATTATATCTACACCTGAATTTCCCTGCCGGGGGATCAATAATGTGTCATCTAATCTAATCTAGTCTAATCTAATCTAATCTAGTCTAATCTAATCTAATCTAATCTAATCTAGTCTAATCTAATCTAATCTAATCTAATCTAATCTAATCTAATCTAGTCGACTCTAATCTAATCTAAATCTAATCTATGGGAATTGCCTGGTGAATAGTGACTCTCAGGCAGTTCTATAACTTTATCTCACACACTTCTACACTTTTCAATTCAGCTTTCACAGTTCAAAAACATTTTATGAAATGGTTCCTACTTGTGGTAAATGGCATAAAAATCATTTAATTTACAGAATATCACTTCTAAATATATCCATCCATCCATCCATCCATCTATCATCTATAACTAATTATTCCTAACCAGGGTCACAGGGATCTGCTGGAGCCTATCCCAGCTCTCTTCGGGTGAAAGGCAGGGGTACACCCTGGACAGGTCACCAGTCTATCACAGGGCCACATAGAGATTTTTGCCACTTTCAACTCTGCTTGTTTTCTCTGTTTTTGGACTTTTTGATCATGGACTGCCTTTTGTTTTCCCAAGTTTAAGTTGTCTGCCTCTTGTTTGCATGTGTTTTCTGGTCTTTTCACCATGTCTTGTGTTCTTGTCTAGCCCCTTTGTTCATGTCTTGTTTCTCTTGTGTCCTTGTCTGCCCTGTTCATGTTTTTTTGTGGTCTGGTGAGTCCCCCTTAATATGTGTGTGACCCAGACCCTCATGTTTTGTTCCCTTGTGTTGGAGTTCATGTTCATGCCTTGTTCCCTTTCTTGTTCATGTTTCCCTCTGGTCTGGTGAGTCCCCCCTTAGTGTGTGTGTGTGTGTGTGTGACCGAGACCCTC
Source organism: Mastacembelus armatus (assembly GCF_900324485.2). Taxonomy (NCBI): domain Eukaryota; kingdom Metazoa; phylum Chordata; class Actinopteri; order Synbranchiformes; family Mastacembelidae; genus Mastacembelus; species Mastacembelus armatus. Next base: position 4,321,817 of record NC_046640.1, read on the forward strand.
ATGCCTTGTTCCCTTTCTTGCTCATGTTTCCCTTCGGTCTGGTGAGTTCCCCCCTTAGTGTGTGTGTGACCCAGACCTTCATGCCTTGTTCCCCTTTCCTGTTCATGTTTCCCTTGTAGTCTAGTGTGTCCCCGTTGTGAGTGACCCAGACTTTCATGCCTTGTTTCCCTGTCCTGGTCTCCCTTGTAGTCTGGTGGGTCCCCTTTGTGAGTGACCCAGACTTTCATGCCTTGTTTCCCTGTCCTCGTTTCCCTGTGGTCTGGTGAGTCCCCTCGTGTGTGTGTGTGACCCAGACCCCCATGTCTTGTCCTCCTGTTCATGTTTTCCGTAGTCCGGTGCGTCCCCCATCGTGTGTGTGACCCAGACTTCCATGCTCTGTTCCACTGTGTCTGTGCTCACTTTCATGCCTTGTCCCCTGTGTTCATGTTTCATGTCCTTAAGTTTCCTGCCTTGACCATTCCCTGCCAAGTGTTTCTGTTTCCCGTTTTTGCCTTGCTTTGTTAAATAAAGTCCTTTTTGTTGAACCCTGAGTACCAGAGTGGGCGTAATTATTGGTCCAAATAGAGAATTATAATAACAACCCCAATCCATGACATTAATGCCCTTTTTAGTTTTCTAAGATCCTGTGGCAAGTCTGTCTTTATCTCTGGCCCAATTCCCACCTTAGGTGGAGGAATTTGGCTATTTAGTAGAATCCTCAGCCTTCATACTCAGCCCCTGTCTGCCTGCAGGTTGCACCATCTTGGTTTTATTGACAATTTTAATATTTTCTGGCCAAAGTGTCGCGTAAGGCTAGCAGCGGACAGCCTTGGTTAGATGTTAGTATTCGTAGAATTAAAGCTGAGTGTAGGAAGGCAGAGCGTAGATGGAAGAAAACTGGGCTTCAGGTACATTATGAAGCTATGAAAGACTCATTACTCCACTCTAATATTATGGTAAAGAATGCTAGAGCTAAATATTTCTCACTACTCATCGCCGCAACCCGAGGTTTCTATTTCAGACTGTTGATCGATTGGTTAACCCAACCCCTCCCAGCATCTGGGCCGAATGTGATGCGGAGTGTGAGAAATTTTTAATATATTTTAATGATAAAATTGAATCCATTAGAACTTTTATTACCCATAACGCCTCACCAATCAAAGTTTCCCATACCCCTAGAGAAAGCACTTTAAGTCGGTTTTCTCCTATGTCCTTATCGGAGTTACTACAAATCATCTCACATAGGAAACCTTCTTCTAGCCCAGTGTACATTATCCCAACCAGGTTTTTCTTTTTTTTTATTGATTTGCTTGCATCTTCTCTTCTTAACATTTCTAATACTTCTCTGTGAATTGGAACTGTCCCGGATTATTTTAAAATGGCATGTGTGCAACCGCACTTGAAAAAACCGGGTCTTGACGCCTCTCACCTTGAAAATGACAGACCATTTTCCAAATTGCCCTTCATATCGAAGGTTTTAGAAAAATATGTTTCTATTCTCCTACTCGAAGCTACAGATAACTGTAACATTTTTGATGAATCTCAATCTGGCTTTTGCAAACATCACAGCACTAAGACCACTTTTTTAAAGGTGAATAATGACATTTTGCTGGCATCGATGCTGGTATGTGCTCCGTTCTTGTTCTTCTGGATCTCAGTCCCGCTTTTCATACAGTCGATCACCACATTCTGTTGGAGCGACTGAAGCACTGGGTGGGAATAACAGGTTCTGCACTAGACTGGTACTCTTCTTACCTGTCCTATAGATCGTTTCTCCGTTAATAATTACAAGTCTTCTTTCTCTCCAGTAAAGTACGGAGTCCCACAAGGTTCAGGGCTGGGACCAATCCTGTTCTCCCTGTATATGCTCCCTCTCGGACATATTATTCGTAAATGTGGTGTTCCATTGTTATGCCGATGACATCCAACTGTATTGTCCCTTTAATACGGTGGCCGACAAGGGCAAACGCACTGCAACAACAAAAACACCTGCAAGAAAGAAACGCTGCAACAACGAAAACGCCTGCAAGAAAGAAATGCTGCAACAACGAAATCATCTGCAAAAGAGAAACGCTGCAACAACGAAAACACCTGCAAGAGAGAGCAAAAGAGAAATGCTGCAACAACGAAACCCCCCCCATATCTCCCAACGTTGTATGACATTTTTGATCAAGTAAACAAATATAGTAGAACATTTTTAGCACATGAGAACAATCATCAGAGGACGCTCATTCTGTTGAAATTCAAAACTATAAGCTGCATCTCACTGCGCAGCCTCCGAAATGAGACGTGACTTATATAACTATATGTGTCGCTCTCACCTCTGTAAAAGTTCTTTGTTCATAACATCCCCTCAGTTCGGGGTCCCCCTATCGGCCTGGCGCACTTCCGTTGTGTTTTCTCTCTTGCATGTGTTTTCATTGTTGCAGTGTTTCTCTTTTGCAGGTGTTTTGGCCGTTGCGGCGCGTTTGCCCTTGTCGGCCAACGTACTTTAAGGTCTTAGACCTTGGAAGGTTGAACCCTTTACATGAATGTCTCACTGAGATAAAAAGCTGGATGGCTCAAAACTACTTGCAGCTGAATTTAATAAAACAGAAATAGTTATTATTGGCTCACAACATATAACCAAACATATTCTGCCCTGTACAGATCCTCTTTTACATACATCTACGTCCGCTGCAAAAAGTCTTGGCGTTTGGTTTGATACTAAACTAAACTTTGAGCACCATGTCACAAAGCTTGTTCAGACATGTTTTTACCACCTCAGAAATATCTCCAAAATACGCTCAATTTTATCATTTAAGGATACAGAGGGGATTTTACATGCTTTTATTTCCTCATGCCTTGACTATTGCAACAGTGTGTTCACCTGCCTGTGCCATAAATCGATTAACCGGTTCCAGGTTGTCAACAACTCAGCTGCAAGACTCTTGACTGGAGAAAGTAGAATTGACCATATGACTCCTGTTTTAGCTTACTTGCACTGGCTCCTGGTACATTTTAGGATTGATTTTAATTTTATTATTTTTTATTTATTGATTTTATTAATAACTTTTAAAGCACTGCATGGCCTTTCTCCAAATTATATATCCCAGCTGTTAAAGCCGTAGCCTGAAATCCTCTGATAGAGATTTTGTATCCCCGATGCTAGAATGAAAACCAGAGGTGATAAAGCCTTTGCAGTTAAAGCTCCAAAACTCTGGAATGACTTACCTGAGGAAATAAGATCAGCTGACGCAGTACCATCTTTTAAAGCCCTCCTTAAATCTCACCTTTACCGGCAAGCCTTTTCCTCATCTCCTTTAAATGGGGACGACCTCTTATCCTCCTTAAAATTTAGGATTTTGTTGTTCTTTTATGTCTTTTATTGTAAAGCACTTTGTAACATATGTTTAGAAAAGTGCTCTATAAATGATTATTATTATTATTTATTTCTGCTAATATCACACTGTTATGAAATATAAAATGTCAAACATAGAACATTTAAGAGATAACTTCAAAATGCCATCTTTATTGTTTACAAATACAAATTATCTTTATTTTTAAAAACTGTTGACTCTAAAGACGTACCAGAAATATTCTTGTTCTCTAGAAATATTGAAACCTTCCAGAAATGTTCTAAAATATCCATACTTCTAAAAAGGTCTCCACTTGCCAAGTTCACTGTCTGAACTCGCTCTCCTCCTTAGAAACAAGCAGAACACAAAAACATGTCTCAAATTGTGCTTCTGCAGCAGGAATGCCATCTTAAAAGAAGAAGAAGAAGTACACTTGGTGTACTTGGAAAGAAAAGTGTTGATGGACTATCATTAAAGCTAAAACACCTTATCAGTGTGTTCTGATTAATAAATGTTGAATTTAATAAGTGAAGCTATTAATATTCTCTATGTTTGTGGTTAAGTAGGAGTCCAAAGACAGTCAGTCATTGCACTGTCTGAGCTGATGACATGCAGTGAATTATTGTTTCAGCCTCCAGCAACTTGGTGCTTTCTCAGCAGCAGTGCTGAAATTAAATCTGAACACAGCCTGAGGTTCACTGGTTCATTAATCTTCAGCCCCCTCCCCTACATCAGGCTACCTGTCAAACTGCTTGCTCTTATGAACTTCTGTTGTTGACCTACAAACTGATCATGGATATATGCAGGCTAATTCAAAGTGAAGTAGCAGACCGCATGGAGACAAAATGGAAAAAAATATTTTTCCACAGATATTGTGCGGTATCAAGTATCAGAGCTGGTTTTACAGTCCTGAGCAAAAAATAGTTTGACATATCATCTCTACTGTGTAATAGAAAAACTGTTCATTGTCCTCTGTGATTTCTATTTAAGTCTCACTGCAGTCTTTCTTGTCTGTTAACAGTCAGTGTTATTCTATATATAGACTATAACTATATCTTGTAATTTAAGGGTGTACTCACACTACATAATCCTTTTGCTCCCCAAGCATGTTAGACCCAAAGTCCAGTTTAGTTGCCCAGTGTGAGCACTCTGGGCCTGGGCCACTTCAATAGACCCAAGCACGGTATGCCTCTAGTGTGATTGTTAACTTTGATCTCACATTGGAACAAATCTTTTTTGAATCAAATCTTCTGAAGTGTGCAGCAAGATTCGCTGAAAATCACTGTGTTGCATATTTTGTCAAATGTACCAGGGTCCAGGGTCCTTACTCAACAACTCCACTTAAGCCATAATAAAATCATGAACTCCATTGTGCTGTGCAAGAATGCTTCTTTTCAACATAGGTTAATGCTTCATAGAGACATAAGCACCGTCCAGGTACGTTTTAAGCACAGTGTGAGCACAGGGTAGTGCAGGAGTGAGGAGAATCGTGCTAGGGTGTGGTTCAAGGCAATATCTACTGACAGTGTGCCATAAAAAGTTGGCACAAAGACAGGAACTATTTCTATTAGTTTAGTAACAGCTGGCGTAGAGAGTGGAAGTATTTCTTGTCTATTAGCAATTAGCACAGTGAAACAGTTTGTTTTTGAATAAATTTCACTGCACTGACTGGAACTATTTCTTCCAGCAACTGCAGGGTGCATCGAAGCCTGGTCTCAGGAACCTTTAAAGAGGAGAGAACATCTTGTGTGACCTACTGCAGAAATGGCCCAGTGTCATGTATCAACACAAAAGAAGTTGTCAAATGTTGCAGTTTCTGACACTGCTCAGATGAATCCACAATGAAGTCCTTTAAAAGTCCTCCTTTAAAAAGATAGAAAAAGACTTTGTTGTTCAAATTCTTGGGTTATGTTGTGACTTGAATATTAAAAATTAAACCTAATTGAGGTTTGGCAGAGGGTTTACTGAGCTTAAGCTTCATTCAGAGTCAAGGTGTGGTGACAGTTTGGAGGTTCAAGAGTCTCTAGAGTAGAGCCTGAAGCAAGCACTGATAAACTACTAGGCGGGAGAGCTGAAGAGAAACCCTGTCATTATCTGTTGTGTATCAAATCACCCTGCAGCAAAGCACTGAACACTTAGTTGTCCCAGGCTAAAACTGCAAAACTGCAATTACAGTTTATGTTAAACTACACGTTCAAATTCCCATACAAATGCTTTCATTGTGCCTTCTTATCACAGATACCCTGGATGTCAATGTCTGCTGGTCGGGCCACCACTTTGGTTCAGACTGAAACAGGCCAACAACTATAGGACAAGCTGCCATGAAATTATGCACAGAGGTCCAAATACTCTCACTCATTTTGGTTGACGTTTTGGATTTATTGATTGAAGTACCCCAGGAACTATGAACTTTCTGTATGTTCTTGCATCACAGGGCACTTTCAATGTAGCACACCCACATCTGCAGCATTTTCCTTTGACTTTTGTATGTGTTTTTGCATTTGCAGTCCGTTTTCTTTTTGCATTTGCTTCATCCCCCATGAGCCACTGTAGTTATTGGTAAGACTGTCATGACAAATACTGGTCAAGACTTCGAGACCTGTCAACTTTAACATGGGACATATTTAGCGTGACGTAGGACGTGTTACTCTTGGGAATAGTCTTGGGACTCTGTATTGAACTTAAACTAATCTAGGGACTTGTTTGGTCAGTACCTGACTCGTTCTGCTGCAGACTAGATTCACTTACTTCAAGTTTCTTTAGAGAAAACTATTTGTCAAATAAATGGAGTGTAATTTTCTGGTCAATATGGAAAATAAAAGTTATATATACTGTAATATAGCTTTATTACTTCTGCAGAGTGAATTCTTAACTAATTCCTGATGATGTGTCAGTGAAATTGTGTGTGCTTCTCTGACTTTTGACGCTGTAAGACGTAATATCCAAGATGACTTCCAGAAAGGTTTGAAGCACTTGAGAAGAAGCAGAGTTGACAGGTAGTTTCTACCTGCAGGTATGAAAGGTCATATAAAAGCCACTACTAGACACAGATCTTTATTCATGCAAGGAGAGGTACATTTGGCTGCAAATCACTCCCATCATTCAGTGCTTCAGTGGCTGCAGGGCTGAAACTGGTACATGTGGCAGCAGATTACTGCCCATCAATCATATCCACCTCTTCATATTCAACACTCATTCTGCTGCTAGCTAAACAGATGAACTCTTTCAATGCATCATTCATGTGGTGGCAATCAAAAAATCACTCACCCATAGCTCTGCTTTGAAATTATGGAAAAAATAAGGTCATTCAAATTTTGTTTCTGACGTATTTTTAGTGTGGTTTATTTTGTTATAAACTACCTATACATAACATTAGAGCTATAAAACAGCCTTACCCTTTTAGACAATGCTAAGCAGCATGCTGGTTGCCCAATTCGCTCTAAAAATAACTATATACAGCTCACACACCTGTTGACTCTGCTCTGCTGTATCAAACACACACATACACACATATACACATACCACAGCCCATAGTTCATACAGCAAACCTGTTTCTGTACAACACTATTGACCTACTGAGTTGTGGGTCCCCATGACGATATAATAAACCAACAAACTGACACTCTGTCTTTCTCTCTGTCAGCCAGGGGCGTTTTCCCACAACATACACCTGAAGAAGAACACTGTTAGATGACAGATGGCAGCTTAGCGCCAGGAGATGTTCAGCTGTAGCCATCATTTCTTTGTAATCAGTGGGGAAAAAAACTGGCAGCAGCAACAGGATGTAATGTTCATGCAAATACAGAGTGTTATATAACACAACCCAGAAGAGAGAGAGGTGTGGCAGAAAATAACTAAGTACATATATATTAATGCTAATATTTGTGTGCTTTTACTACTGACATTTCTATTTACAATTCTACTTCTAGTACTTCTAATTCTAATTCTAGTAGAAAGAGCACCAGCTAAATATAGTGTATAATGACTAGTGTAATATGGCTAGTTTAGTGCACAGGCTTCCAAACCAGAAGTTAGGCCTTTCCACAAGATCACCAGATAAGCCTGACTGAAAATGACTCGCTGGTCTTGACTTGGCACTTGATTTGGGACTTGTTTGTTCTTAACTTGTCACCTGATCTAGGACATGAGAGCTGGTTGCTATTGGTGGTGGCTTACTAAGACACATAAAATACTACTACTAATAAGGTTACTATAAAATGGTTGAAAGGTTAAGATACTAAATAGATGCAACAACTATAATAAAATAATTTAGTGTGTTTGACAAAAGGGAAGCCATGACTAAATATCCTCTTCTACCATATCTGGTCAACTTTTCCAAAGTTTAGGGACCACTCTAGCAAAAGATCTGTCCCATTTAGATTAGAGTTCAGACACAAGACCAGCTCACTAAGTTCATTACTAAAGTAATTGTAATAAGAGACATTCCGTCTTCAGGGGTGTGGATCATTGACCCCACCCCTCACCTGCAGCAGTTCAGCCCAGTTGGGCACCTTTAAAAGCAGCAAACAGATCTGCATCACATTACTTCTCTCCTCTCCAACTCCCTCCATCGGAGAAGACAGACTAACAAACACCTCCTCTTCTTCTATTCCATCATGGCAACCATGTTTTCTCTAAGGAGCTCCACAGGAGGCAGTGGTGGTGGCTTTGGCAGAACATCTTTTGGTGGTGGAATGAGTTCATTCAGCATGGCGGGAGGATCAGGTAATGTTAGGGTCTCCCAGGGCAGCAGGACCTTCTCTGCTGGGGGTGGCAGTGGTTATGGCTTTGGTGGTGGTGCAGGAGGCGGTGGAGGTTTCGGTGGTGGTGCAGGTTTCGGCGGTGGTGCAGGTTTCGGCGGTGGTGCAGGTTTCGGTGGTGGTGGATTTGGGGCAGCAGAAGACAGCGTGATTGGCAATGAGAAGTTTACTATGCAAAATCTGAATGACCGCCTGGCTGCCTACCTGGCCAAGGTGGCTGCACTGGAGAAGGCTAATGCTGAGCTGGAGCTGAAAATCAAGCAGTTTGTGGAGAACAAAGTCGGGCCCAGCACTCGGGACTATAGTCCCTTCTTCGCCACCATCGCAGAGCTACAGGGAAAGGTGAGGAAGAGGGGCACCATAGAAAATAGTGTTCAGTGTAGTTTTTGTAGTCGTAGTCCTGGAATTCTTTAATCCACGTATTTATATATTTTTTTCAAAACCTAAGCATCTAAAAATGAGCTCAAGTTAATGTTTTGTTGTGAGAATGAGACTTTCTTCTTTTTTAAAAAAAAAAACATTCTTTAGATGGTTAACTCTTAATCCTATGTGAACAAAAAATGGCCAGAGGCAAATAAATAAATAACTATAAATGAATGGCAGCAGCTCAGTACTGCCTGAGATCTGATATAAGTGACTTGGAATTCAGTCGTTTGAGAAAGTGAGAAGTAAATTAAAGCTGTCAATGATCTGATGGACGTCAGTATAACTGGGTCGGCCACACCTATGTGTCACACCTCACAAAATTAGATCTTCAAAGCAACTCAGCTGCTGCACATAAATGGCTTATGTTTGACATTTTGATTTTGCTGCCACATAAAAATTTTGGTTTTTTTTCCAATATTTCCCAAAAGCAGATATTTTCAAGTGATTAAACAAATTGGCGTGTTAATGGTTAATTGGTGTGTGAAATGATAAGAAAAAACACCTCAAGATGTTCATGTTTCTGCAAAATCCAAAGCATGCATTTTTATAAGGCATCTTTCATCACTGATTATTATCTTATGTACCATATATGAAACAGTTTGGACACAAATGTGAGAGGAATGCACGGAAACGAGGGAATGTAATGTCTGTATACATAAGTCCCATACTTGTAGGCCTTTTGACCACACCCTACACTCGTTAAAACACAGTCCCACTTATGATACTCTGTAGTTATATGTCTTTAAGTTTGCTGAAAATTGTCATATGGGGAAAATGTTATTTCACATTTTTCAGATATTTTCACCTTTTTGATGCGTGCTATTGATAATTTTTTGCATCAGAAGAGTCTTGTGTAGCGTTAGATGCTGGTATATGTCTACTTTCTTTATATTTCTGCTTCTGTTCTCAGATCCAAGATGCCATCATTGCCAGAAGTACTGTCATGCTGAGCATTGACAACGCCAAGCTGGCTCAGGACGATTTTAGACTCAAGTAAGTAACTCTCTCTTTACTTTTCTATAAATCTTCAGAATTTCCTTGGAAAACTCAAAGCAGGAGTTCTAAGCACCAGCACTCCCTCTCCTGGCTGCTGTGGAAACTGCAACAGATGGGTTTACTGTGACAAAAATGGAGAAAACCCACCTGAAAACATGCAGTGCAAACACACTCAGTAATTAAATTGTAAAGTAAAACATGTGGTCACTGGGGTCAGTTGATTTTGTGAAATTATCCATCCATTCATCTATCTATATTCCTTAACCAGGGTCCCAGGGATCTGCTGGAGCCTATCCCAGCTCTCTTTGGGTGAAAGGCAGGGGTACACCCTGGACAGGTCACCAGTCCATCACAGGGCCACATAGAGACAAACAACCTCACACACTCACACTCACTCCTATGGGCAATTTAGAGTCACCAATCAACCTGACATACATGTTTTTGGACTGTGGGAGGAAACCAGAGTACCTGGAGAAAACCCACACAAGCACAGGGAGAACATGCAGACTCCACACAGAAAGGCCGGGTTGTGAACCCTGGACATTCTTCCTGTGAGGCTTTGTGAAATTATATTTTGTAAATTTAGAAAAACTGTCTAAAATAAAAAATAATCAAATTGTGAATTTTAGCCTAGCTTACAAAAACGCAGTTCAAAATGGTTAAAGTTTATTAAGCCTTACTGAGGATTTAATTTTTCCACAAAATTCTCCACATTCACAAACCTGAAGTTCAGAGGGTTTTTTTTTTTTTTTTTTTTTTACAAAGGCTCCTACAGTGTGTAAAACTACAGGCATTGAAACTGTTTCCAAGACCAGTTAACAAGTTGAAAATGTTCATCTGCTGTGATCCTGTAATCAACTTTCTTTCTGCAGGTATGAGAACGAGCTGACGATGCGTCAGTCAGTGGAGGCTGACATCGCTGGGCTGAAGATGCTGCTGGGAGAGCTGGGCATGGCCAAGACTGACCTGAGCATGCAGATTGACAGTCTGAAGGATGAACTGGCATCTATGAAGAAGAACCACGAGGAGGTACTGAGATCTTGATAACTGATGCCCTTTTTTCTCAGGTCATTTCCACTTACAGCTCAAACTGTCTGATAATTCACTCTACTGGTGTACTGTTCAAAAGTGAGCAAAACTAAAAATTTCAAAGTAACTTAGTAAATTCATCTTTGGAAGTGTAACATTTTCTGAACACCTGAAATATTTTGTCACCTAATGATTCTTAATTTTTTTATTTCATATCTTGAGAATTCTATATTTCCAAGACTGTTCGAACTGATAAAGCTAAACTACTCTTGTCATCTGACTCACCTTAAAAAAAATGATACATACAAAACTCAGCTCAGGTTTGATTAATATCTACATCATGTGCCACACTGTCCATGCTGATAAAACAACAGCAGTGTTTGCATTCACATGATATTTGTGCTGCTCCTCCTGCAGGACCTGCTTGCCATGAGAAATCAAATGAGTGGTCAGGTGAATGTAGAGGTGGACGCTGCTCCTCAGCAGGACCTCACCAAGATGATGGAGGAAATCAGAGAACACTATGAAGCTATTACTGCCAAAAACAACAAAGACCTGGAAAACTGGGCCCAGGCCAAGGTAGGAAACAAACTGTTGTAGAAGTGCATGAATCCTGGATGTTTTTCTATGTATCTTGATGATATGTATCTTTTCCCACTGTTGTCCTCTCAGACAGAGGCCATCAAACAGGAGGTGGCAACCACAGAAACGTCCCTGAAATCGTCAACCTCAGAGATTAAGGACGTGAAGAGTCAGCTTCAGGCTCTGGAGATCGAGCTCCAGTCACAGCTCGCTATGGTAAAAACGGCACAAATATCATATGAGTGCAAGTGTTTTAAAAATATTTCTTATTTACAAAGTGTAAAGAAGTCGTCTTTGTTTTAGTGTATTAAGCAAAAATAACAAGGTTTCTGGAAACCAGCTTTATTTAAAACCTGGGAAACCTCAGAGCTGTGCTATCTGGTGCAAAGGCCTTCAGTTTCAATGCGATTTAACTGCAGGAACTACTTGAGTTCTTTTTTTTTCTTTTTAGTTTTTTGTAATCTGATATTTCGGGGGAAATTGTCTGTCTATTACTGGAAATTGTGCTGACAGCTCCCCATCTGAAACCTGACAGAGACAGAAACTATCCACTGTTTTTATGGAGAGCTCACGAGTTAAAAAGATTGGAAACGACTGCCTCTACATTTCAATGGCGCATTAAATTAAACCTGTGGTTTTAATGAAAAATCTTAAACTGAGAATTGTGGTATCTGTCAGATACATAAATTCAAAACAGTAATATTTAAGTAAACAAGTGCCCAAAATTTGAACTTGCTTCCTTTTGATCACTGTTTAGTAATGTTTACATTCAGCGGTCTATTTCTGCTTTCTGACCTTTAACTTGTTATTCCATCTGTAGAAAGCGTCTCTTGAAGCCACTCTGGCTGACATCCAGAACCGCTACGCCATGCGAATGAATGGATACCAGATGCAGGTGAGCTGGACAGGATTGTCTACTTAGTTAAAACCTGTTAGGTCCATTAATACCTAGTACTACTGAGTTTACCTGTGTGGCTGTGCAGGTATCTAGTCTGGAGGAGCAGCTGGTGCAGCTGAAGGCCGACATGGAGAGACAGTCACAAGAGTACCAGATGCTGCTGGACATCAAGACCAGACTGGAGAAGGAGATCGCCGAGTATAGAAGGCTGCTGGAAGGAGAGACTGGCGGGTAAGATCAGAGATTCAGTCTATCACGGCACATATGTTGCCTTGTATTTATCAACCCTTAAAGTTAAACTAGGAGTACAACTAGTCCTACACTGAAAAAAAAAATTACCTCAGAGAAAAAAAAAATCCTACCTCAGAGAAAGTTCAGATAGAATTAATATCAGGCTTATATTAGTAAAATGTAGGACTAGGACTGGGACTCAAATCTGTCCTGCCTCACAGAAAAATGACTTGAGTCCTAATCCAGGGAAAGTAACCTAGACTAGAACTAGTCCTACTTCAAACAGAATTAAACCAGTACTAAAACATCAGACTAAAACCAGTTTGTATGTGTTTCTCTGACCTTTTCAACACATTTTTGTCTCTCAGGTCTTCAGGCTCATCGTCTTCCTCCTCCACCACAACCACAACCACCACAAAGGTGGTCGAGGAAAAGAAATGAGCCCATTCACATATCTGTCTGACCCCGGGGGGAGTCAAATCTCAAACTATCGCTTGTCTGCATGCTGAATTAAGAAACACCTCAACCTGATGAAGAACATTTGTCATCTTCATCAGGCTGCAGATCTCTCACTTCACATTAATTTTTCCGCCATCAGTCAAAATATCCTGGATTTGTGAGGAGAAAATGTAAACTTTCTTGATGGTCTGGGTTTGGGGCAACTTTACTTCTGTGCCAACAAAAATTCTTTCTGGTGCTTCAAAAAAAAATAAACTCAAACTCAACAAAAAGTGTTGTCAATGTTTCTGAGGAGAATCATTTAAAATGACCACTAGTGTTTCTGTCAGAAAAGTCAAAACTGCAGCAAAAATGGAAAAATAATTTAAAATGAAAGCACTATAAAGCTTAATAGATCAAACCAATAGAGTTTATTTGTCAACTGATAGAGAAAGAAAAAAAGTTTAAAAAGCTTCTTATGCTAATCAACTGATATCTGTTTACATAAAACTGTATTAATTCATATTTTGAGTCCTACTGTAATAACAAAGTCATATTGACAGAGAACTGTCAGTATTATAAAAAATATAGTCTATTTTGATTTTTAAAACAAAATGGAGTATGGCTACGTGGTAGATTAGGTAGATTAGAAACAATTACACGTTTGACCAGTTCTTAAAACACTGGGAAACCGCAACACTTACAGGAGTGTTAAGTCAGACTGTACAGGTAAAGCTTCACATAGTAACAATTAGTTATAGGGGAAAAAAACAAAGGTTTAAGGAACATGTTATGATTATGATCACCATTTAAAGGACTTGGTATAATTAAGCCTACCAGACTGGACAGATGTAGCTATTAAAGAGGCCAGAGTTTATATTTGGAGTTAACCATGGCCCACAAAGGCAAAAATAACTCATTTATTTTATCTATTAGCTTAGCAATAAACAACTGTCAAAAACACACAAGTCATTCTAACTCCTACTAACAAAACAACACAAAAATGTTAATGTGCTGGTGCTGCCTACCCTGATCCAGAGTCTTGAAAATCTTTCAGCAGTGCAAGAAATTGACAAAGGACCAATTTATGTTTTACCTGCACAAAACACAAAACCTGAAGAAAAAGCACACTTGCTGTGAGCATGTTAGCACGCTTGCTGTGAGCATAAAGCTAACAAAATTCAGATAGATTTTCGTACCTAATATTTAAAAAACTGCTATCTACCTGGTAAGTGCACAGTGTTTCTGGAGAGCTAACATTAGCGAGTTAGTTGACGATACATCCCAGATGAGCCAACCATTGCTGATCAGTGCTGATCAAACAAGTTTTATTTGTTTTGTTGTTTTTGTATCTTGAATTGCAGTCATCTTTTGCCATTTGATCTTCTGATTTCAACGGCCTCCCCAATCTGAGCCCGAGTGGTGTTCTGTTATTGGACTTCTGTGGTAGTCACTGCTTGTCCATAACAAACACCATGTTCAAAAGCATAAGGGTGTCCATCAGTGCACATGGCACCAGGACACCCTAGACCGGAGGTCAGTGATCTACTTTGTGTTGTGTCATTTGACCTTCGCCGTATGTCTTGGACGCTCAGGTGAAGAGAAGGGCTGAGCTGTCAACTAATGGTGGTGATGGTGGTGAGTTGGATCCGCTGGCAGGGGAGGAAGCTGGACAGACTCGGGAGACCTAAATGTGTTGTGAGGGTCTATTGAGAATGTTTGGCCAAACCCTCTGCCAGAGAGGTTTTCAGCTCCCATCTTCGTGAGGTTCAACCAGATCCCGAGGAAGGATGGGGACATTAACTCCGAATGCACCATGTTCTTCACCTCTATTGTCAATGCAGTGGCTCAGAGCTGTTATTATAATATATCTGGTGCCTGTCGTGGTGGCAATCCCCAAACCCAGTGGTGGACACCAGAGGTAAGGGATGCCATCAAGTTGAAGAAGGAGTCCTGTCAAGCCTGGCTGGGTTGCGGGACTCCTGAGGCAGCTGATGGGCACTGGCTGGCCAAGTGTGCTGTGTCCCAGGCGGGGGCAGAGGCAAAAACTCAGATCTGGGAGGAGTTTGGTGAGGCCATGGAGGGAGACTACCAGTCGGCCTCGACATAATTCTGGCAAACCGTCCGGCACCTCAGGAGGGGGGAAGCAGCGCTCTGCCAACAATGTTTACAGAGGAGGTGGAGAGCTGCTAACTTTGACTGGGGATATTGTCAGACAGTGGAAAGAATACTCAGTGGATCTCCTCACTGCTGACATATTTTCCATAAAGTAAGCAGAGGCTGAGGAGTCAGAGGCTGATCACCCAAGCTAAAGTCACCAAGGTCGGTCGGTAGCTCCTAGGTGGCAAGTCACCAGGGGTGGATAAGATCCAACCCCGAGTATCTCAAATTTCTCGATGTTGTTGGGCTGTCATGGGGCTGACACACCTCTGCAACAACGCCTGGCAGTCGGGGACAGTATCCTTGGATTGGCAGACTGGCTGGTCCCTATTTTTAAGAAGGGGGAACCGGAGGGTGAGTTCCAACTATAGAGGGATCACACTCCTCAGACTCCACCTCCACCTCCTGGGTGCTGGAGAGGAAAATCCACCCGATGGTAGAAACTCGGATCCAGGAGAAACAATGCGGTTTCCGTCCCGGTCGTGGAACACTGGACCAGCTCTATAACCTCTCCGGGTTGCTCGAGCATTCATGAGAGTTTGCCCAACCAGTTCATATGTGCTTTGTCGACTTGGACAAGGCATTCGACCACGTCCCTCATGACATCCTGTGGGAGGTGCTCCGGGAGTATGGGGTCCGGGGCCCTGTCTGGTCTCTGTACAACCACAGCAGGAGCTTGGTTCACATTGCCGGCAGTAACTCAGACCTGTTCCCAGTGCAGGTCGGACTCCAGCAGGGCTGCCCTTTGTCACTGGTTCTGTTCATTATTTTTATGGACAGAATTTCAAGGTGCAGCCAGGGGCTGAAGAGAGTCCAGTTCGCAGACCACAGGATTTTATCTCTGCTTTTTGCAGACAGGCCCTTCAGCGTGCACTGAGTGTGAAGCAGCTGGGATGAGAATCAGCACCTCTAAGTCCGAGGCCATTGTTCTCAACCGGAAAAAGGTGGTTTGCCATCTCCGGTTCCTGGGAGAGATCCTGCTTCAGATGGAGGAGTTTAAGTATCTTGCGAGCTTGTTCACGATTGAAGGAAGGACGGAACATGAGACTGACAGATGGATCGGTGCATTGCCAGCAGTAATGTAGTCGATGTACCAGTCTGTTGTGGTGAAGACGGAGGAGCTGAAAGATGCAGCTCTCGATTTACCAGTCAACCTACATTCCTATTCTCACCTATGGTCATGAACTTTGGGTCATGACCGAAAGGACAAGAGCTCGGACACAGGTGGCTGAAATGAGCTTCCTTCACAGGGTGGCCGGGCAGTCCCTTAGAAACAGGGTGAGGAGCTTGGTCACCCAGGAGCTTGGAGTAGAGCCACTGGTCCTCCACATCGAGAGGAGCCAGCTGAGGTTCCAGATGCCTCCTGGGAGCCTCCCTGGGGAGGTGTTCCGGGCATGTCCCACCGGGAGGAGGCTGGAGGGACTAGGCGAGTTCCCAGACCAGTTTCTTGGCTGGCCTGGGAACGCCTCAGCGTCCTCCTGGAAGAAGTGTTCAGGGAAAAGGAAGACTGGGCATCCTTGCTTAGACTACTGCCCCTGTGACCTGGCCCTGGACAAGCAGAAGATGGAAACAAAATTTTTAGATCAGAATTGAGGTTATTCAAAAAGAACAATGTAAATATAGTTTTTTAATATAAGGCACATTTTTCTGAATTTTAGAATTCTAAATATAAATATTTAGTGCAACTCAGTGGTGTTTCACTTCAGGTGATGATATTCAAATTATTGTGTCACTCCTTCATTTCCATAGTGTGCAGACATTGATTTAATATAAAAATGTATCTGCTCAAATTCATAAACTGTTTTCTTATTCAAACATTTGTCAGTTGTCAGCACTTGACAATATAAAATGTAATCAGTTCTTCCATATAGAGCATTTGTTGTGCTCATTTTGACGTTCTCCACGCTATCATGAAATAAAAAAATATATATATATTGCCGTAACATGAAAAGCGGTCTCATGAAAATCAAGAAAAAAAAAAAAAAAAAACTAATTTTAATTAGTAGAAGAACAAAGAGAGCCAGGCAGGACATGCCATTAGTTTCTTTAATAATTATTTTCCAGTACAAGATGCTTCAACACTTTGTCTTTTTTGCTGCTGTTCTTTATAATGTCATTACTTTTTTTTTTTTAAAAGAATGACATTATCAATAGAAGATTTGTACACAGTGAGCGATCTAAACATGGGGGGGGGGGGTGTCGGGTTCCTTTGTGCTGATGTGTTTGGTCCTGTTGGAGCCCAGTGATACTGAAAACTGAATTTCTGTCAGTACTGGGATGATTTTAATTGTGTTACAAAATAAAG
The DNA here is from genome assembly GCF_900324485.2 of Mastacembelus armatus. Lineage (NCBI taxonomy): Eukaryota > Metazoa > Chordata > Actinopteri > Synbranchiformes > Mastacembelidae > Mastacembelus > Mastacembelus armatus. The sequence goes on from NC_046640.1 coordinate 4,338,959, forward strand.
GGATGCTGAATCAGCTTCCTGATTCCTGATTAATCAATACTGATCAATAAAAAATTTTTTTTAAATCACCTAAAAAAAAAAAAAAAAAATTATATCATTAGATTTATAACAACACAATAACAGAGTGTACGCCTGAGAGTACCCATACCTGTAAGTAAAATACTAATAAATTGGCAGCAAGTACTCAAAAACAAGTACTCACACAAAAGATTGAAATGTACTCAGAAGTACTTTTACCACTGTCAGCACATATTATTAATGAATCTGCACCAGGACCCTGTTTACCAAAAACATCAATCTCTGAACTTCCTTAAGAAAAAGGACTTTCTCACAACATGCTTTAGAATGGTTGTAGGTCAACAATAGGTATAAAGCTTGTTCTCTCCATTTTTAAGCCTGTATATTTATCATTAACATTGGTGTTCTCTGTTATGTGTCATTTGATGTCAAGTTATTTCTAAATGAAGTAACAAATTAACTGAACAATGTCACTCCACTTTGATGGACAAGATGAAAACTAATATTTTTTGCATTGTCTAATTATGCTTTCAATTAAATCTTTTCTTTGCTGAAATTACATTTTTAGATGTTCTCTGTTTCCATGGCTTCACTGTTCTCTTTTCCCCCCCAAGTTATTTCATTTTCATATAGGTCTAATAATTAAAGAAACAAAGATTATAGGACACACAAAATTGATAAAGGTATAAAAATAAAAGCAACTTCTTAATCTGAGGTTCAATTTTTGCTCAACACTGAATATACACCTGATCCTGCTATGTTCAGGTTCAGAAAATGTCTGTTTTTAAATCAATCACATTTCTAAAGTGTGAAGTGTTCTGCATTTAATATTTCACCAGGATCAGGATGAACACACATTTGCAATGGTTTTAGATGCTTTCACATAGTTGGCAGCTGTACTTCAACATGGTAACCTTTTGTTGTCTGTAGACCATGTCAGTCAGTATAGCCGATCTCACAGGACAGCTGCAGTCAAAGACCTGTGTTTTTATTTGCTTTGACGCTCTGATCATTAAATAAACTGGACTCTACAGACTCTCCTCTCTCCATCTAAACATGAAAAAGTACTTTTGCAATATCAGTGTCAAATGCATCATGTAACATTCAGTCCCCATACCCTGTTCAGTTTCTCAATAACATACATTTTTTTAGTAATTGAAGGCATAGGTTCTTGGGAATTAAGGGGGGGGGGATTGCTGATTGACAAAACTATTTTGAAAACTGGTAAATTTATAATTTTTCTTAACCAATAGTGTTCAACATTTGATCGTTTCAGTTTCTCATTTCTGATGCTTTCATTATCGTACATGATCGAAAACTTAAACCTAAATCTTTGGAGTTTTATCAAAACACACATCTGAAGGTGTTACCTTGTAACCAGGTTTTCCTCATTGATGTTGATAAACAGTAGAAATAATCACTTAACGGGAAAATAATCTTCATATTAATTCAGAAAAAACACTAGTTGTGTCCCAGTTTTGTTTGTCTTCTCTCGTGACTTATGCCTCAAACACAGGTGTGTCTTAATTTACCCAGAAAGCGCATGGATAGGTCTGTAAATCGGCATCATATAATTTTAGAGGTGAATTTCACACAAGCTTTTCCAGCAGTAATGGATTTGGAGTGTAGAACAGTAGTTGGAAGAGTACATTCTGCCTCAAACAGCAAACTAATTTGACTAAATTGATTCCCACTCAGCAAAAAAAAAAACAAAAAAAAAAAACGAGAGTGCTGACTGTTGACTAAATATTAAACTTCATTTTCATACTTAATGACTCCGAGTATAAAACATTTTTATACCCATTACAACTTTTCTGCCTTGTGACTATATTGTAATTCATAGATCTTACAAATACACCACAGTATTTTAAAGTGTATTCAGAAGCTCTTAAAATATGCCTGCACTCACTGTGAGGTAATGCTTTGGGAAACTTAGAAATTTGAAAGCATGTGAAACATTTCGAAGATTGATAGTTAACCAATAAATGGGGTCCTGGTCAGTCAGGAACTGCTGGTTTGTTTCAGTATTAAAAAAAAACAAAAAAACAACTTGGTCACTGACATATTTGTGCTTGTGTATCAGTAAGTACTTCAAAAATAAGTACTGGTACTTGGTCCTCCAGGGAGAGATTCTACACTCACTACAGTTCAGACAGACCAGTTGACGATTATCTACAAGCCCCTCAGTGTCACACCCACCCACAGACATACAGTACGTAACATGTACACACATACAGACACTTGCATAAGAGCAAATCAGTCAGAGTCCACCCTGCCCACATATATAATGCAAAAGAGCACAAAAGGTATGAAAATGTAAGAAATAATTCAAAAAGGAAAAAAAAATTATATATAGTATTTATAAAAAAAAAAAAAAAAAAAAAAAAGAGGAATAATACTTTGTTTTCCGAGAGGTTAAAGGGTATGTTTTCTTTTAGCTACTGTCACTGCCCATGGTGCTGCTGCTGCTGGTGCTGGCTGTGTCCACTCGCTCTCGTTTGTGGATCTGCTCATGTGCTTTGAGGTGACCCGACTGGCTGAAAGTTTTCCCACACTGGGGGCAGGCATACGGCCGCTCCCCGGTGTGGATCTGCTGATGAGCCTTCAGATGACCAAGGCGGCCGAAACTCTTACCGCACTGTGTGCAGCCAAATGGCCGCTCGCCCGTGTGGATCTTCTCATGGGTTTTTAAAACACCAGAGTTGCTGAATGTCTTTCCACATTGCGAGCAGGTGAAGGGTTTCTCACCTGTGTGGATCTGCACATGGTTGCGGTAGCTGGTCTCCTTAGTGAAGCTCTTGCCACAGTGCTGGCAGCAGTACGGCCTTTCGCCCGTATGACTCAGCTGGTGAGCTTTCAGCTCCTTCGACTGGCCAAAGCTCTTTCCGCAGGTGACACAAATGAACGGACGTTCACCGGTGTGCAGCCGCTGGTGTGACCGCAGATCGTCGGCCTTCGTGAAGCCTTTGGGGCAGTGAGCACACACATATGGCTTCTGGCCTGTGTGGATCAGCTGGTGTCGTTTAAGGTTGCCTGCTTGGCCGAAGCTCTTGCCACACTGTGAGCAGGTGTATGGTCGCTCCCCTGTGTGGATGCGCTGGTGGGTTTTCAGGTTTCCCAGCGTGCTGAAGTTCTTCCCACACTGTGTGCAGGAGAAAGGCTTCTCCCCCTGCATGTTACGAGGTTTCCTCACAGTTGGGCTCTGGGTTTTGGTTGTGATGACCACAGTCCCTCCTCCTGCTCCCTGTCCAGTCACTGTCCCGGTCACCTCCACAGATGTTTTCCCATCCTCGGCCAACTGCAGCTCATACAGGCCACCCCCTCCAAACTCAGGGTCCAGTTTCCCAATGCCATCCATCAGCAGGGCATCAGGTCGCAGCTTGTTGAGCTCAGTGCGGAGTTCGGCCATGTGAATGGACTCGAGGCCATTGTGCTGCATGTGGGTGGACATAGTGTTGCACTCTAGGTACTCAGACTTCAGGGAGCTCAGTTCTGTGGTGTAGTAACACTGAAGGTCCACGTGGTGATCTGACTTTATGTACTCCAGAGTGTCTGTCACCTACCACACAAAAAAATGCAGCTTAAATCAAGAGTATACTTTGACACCATGTTTTGCATTTTACGTTTTTATAGACAGAAACTCACTGACTCCAATACTTGCTACTTCTTTATTACATTGCTGATTTACTCCCACACTCTGGAGGAGTTTGTTGTGGTTATACATTTCCTTTATATGTATCTACACTGAATTCAATAAAAACAGTTTTGTCTATTTTGCTAGCTCTGTTCTCAGTCTTACACTGACCACTGAATAGCTGACAACAAAACTTTGTTTAAAAGCCTAACAAAAATAAATGTCCATTTGTCACCCCAACATTCATACGACTGTCTCCCAGCACTATTGTGAATGACGCTTCACCCTAATTGTTCCAAGTCCTGCAGAAATTAAAGTACTCTCAGTCCATAGTTTTGCCTATTTAGAAAAGCGAAAGAATGTGCAAAAGTGGCACGGACAGGAGATTTGTCGTAGATACTGAACAGGTTTCAACACTGTGAGCAGAGAGCTGTGTAAATCAGTTCCATTGTAAGTAGGTAAGTCAGTATCCTTTACTTAAAAGGATTTGCAGTCATTAGTTAATGATGTTAAGAACTGGAAACACCATGCGCTCAGCAGGAGATCATCTTACATTAGGATCAGATTGAGACTAAGGCTTGACAGCAGGACTCCTCAAGGAAGAGAAATGGGGGGAGCAGAGAAACTAAAGCACTTTGCTTTGGCTGTGTGTTAAGGTGAATGCACTGGTCCTTAATGATAACTTTCAAATAGAAGGTTAATAAATCAAAACATGTCATCATATGATCCAAATGTGTAGAATTTCAGAAAAAAAAAAAACTATTTAAATTGCATTAAAGAGATGATATATTTCTGCTGTGGCTAAACTAAAAAACTTTGTTTAGGATCAGGCTGAGGATAAACCAAAACAGCAGCTGCCTGAGTACTGAGCACTGTTGCTTAAATAGAAGAAAGTAAATATCCCATATGACACAGGACCAAACTGAGATCATTTGATATCTTCTATTTGTGATATTAGGACAACGGCTTGTATAGTATATGCTGTTATATAAACTATTGTGCAGTAGAGGCAAGTTCAGGTCGAGGTGAACATGAGCAACCTTATTCCTAATAATAATCAGCAGATATTTTTTGATTCGTGTAGGAGATGGAAAATGATTGTGAGAGAATGCACATGCTCATGTTCACAACTTCAAATGTCTCGTTTTGTCCAAGCAACAGTCCCAATACCACAGATACTTCTGCTATAAAACTTCAATCTGTGAGCATGTGTGAACAGGGGAGATGTACCTGGGAGATGTAGTCAAACACAGAGCTGGGCTCATAGTGTGACTTGTAGTCCAGCTCTGTAACGTCAGCATGGTGAAAGGGGCCCAGGTGGTGGTCACCATGGTGACCATGATGCTCAGACTTGATATAGTCAAGGCCGCTGATCTCCATCTTGATCTGGTCCTGGCCTAGTTCTGCAGTGGATAGTGGCTGGATTTCCGACAGGTCAACGGTCTGGATGGGCTCAAGGTCTCCATCCTCCGTCTCACTCTTCACACACGGCAGCATCACCAGCGGCTCGGCAATCTCTTCCGCCAGCGAGCTGAGGGTAGGTGTCGGACACTCGGAGGAGAGGAGGGCCAGAGTGGGTGTTGGGGTCGACGAGGCAGGCCCTGGACCACAGTCTACCTGCAAAGAGGGGTCCAGAGGTGGGGGAGGAGAGCCGCAGTCTGGGGGCAGGCCGAGGCCCAAACAGTCAGTTTCTAAGTCTGTCATGGTGAGGGGCAGAGCCAATCCTCCTCACCTCACTGTTCAACCACCTGAAGTATTAGTGAGGTTATGAATTCCACCTTCCTCTCCTCCCTTACTCCTTCCTTCCTCTGCTCCCCCCTCTCCTGAACAAATCTGTGTTTTCCGAGAGAAGGAGCTGGGGAGTAGGGGGCGTATCCCTGAGAACCTCTGAGGACCCAAAAACTGGCCTTGCAGGTCAGTGAGATGTCCTGAGGACCAGCCTGCAGAAAGAGAGATAAGATTACAGCGAAGTTTACGCTGGGCAGGCACTGTGCATTTTCTATTTATCTCTTACACTATGAACTACACATTTTGTGCTTTCTGCACAATCAGAACCTCCTTTTTTATGTACTGTACTGATCAATCAACTGGCATATATGAAACATGAGTATGAAAACTCCAGTTTGTCCATGGAATACTAAAGTTCATTCAAACAACACAACACCATCCTCAAAAAGTTGACAGAAAAATTGAAAGTGTTTTTACATATACTTAAACGCTTTTACTTATACTTAAAGAGAGTAAGGGGAAAAGTACAGTGTATGTACATTTTTATACAACAAATCTGTGTCAAGCCTATACATCAACATGTGAAATACTACTGCAAAAATGTTAATATAAACTTAGTCTGGTTTATTTAACTTCCAACACAGGAAACCACAAAGTTGCTCAAACTGCACACAGATGAACCAACTTTCTAACCTGCAAAAAATCTTTAAAAAAAAAAAAAAAAAAAAATCATCCAACAGCCACACTGTTTATCAGTTAAGCATCTGGTCAGAAGTTATCACCTTGTTAAATCACAACTGATCTCACTGAATCCCAATTCAAAAGAATTAAAACATTAAAACAGATCTGGAAATGTACAGCAGCAGAAAAATTTATTGCACAACTTCAACTACAGTTAAGCCTGAATTGGTCAAAAATGCATTTTTGTTTTATAAATGTCAATCCTTCATTTACTGTATTATGGTTCTTTATTGCACTCTGTGGTTTCTCAGTTGTACTCTGTGTTCTGTCCACCTCAGCTTTGCTTTATGACAGCTGGCTCTACAGTACAGTGTTTTACTGCATTTGAATAAAATTAAGAGAAAATGTGACACAAAAAATTGTTTGGACCCAGCAACTTGACTACAAGTTCAGACAGGGTGTTTGGTAACGGCACTAACAAATCTGTTATCACTCTTTTTCATTGATAGCTTAGCGTAGGAAACACTCAGGTAGCAGCTTCTCGTGTTTAGCCGGAGATGACTGACAGAACAAAATGAAACTGGGCTCTTCTCGATTTGTGTGCATTTACTTAACTAAAGATCTTTTGTGATGGAAAAATCTCTACCTTGTACCACTAAACATTCAAGTTTCACTGAGCTGACTGAGTGTTATTGTGGTTCTCAACAATTCCAACAAAAAAACATCTTTCCATTGGATCTTCTCAAATCAATTTCACATCCTTGTGTTAAACTTTCATTTGTATTGGATTTATAATAATCAACTTTAGTGTTTTGAATAAGAACTTTCAGAACTGGATCAATTCACATGAAAAAGTGAAGTTAAACAGGTAGTCTAACAACTATTCTTTCGATGTGTTAGGCATATATTTACTCATATATATATATATATATATATATATATATATATATATATATATATATATATATATATATATATATATAGCTCAGTGAAACTTGAATGTTTAGTGGTACAAGGTAGAGATTTTTCCATCACAAAAGATCTTTAGTTAAGTAAATGCACACAAATCGAGAAGAGCCCAGTTTCATTTTGTTCTGTCAGTCATCTCCGGCTAAACACGAGAAGCTGCTACCTGAGTGTTTATATATATATATATATATATATATATATATATTAGGGCTGCACCAAATATCGGAATACCGGAAATTGATGACAAAGATCGCCTAGGGATCATTGTTCCACACGGACCGTAATCACTGTCGCACAACGTAATTCAAAGTTGGCGCTACGGCAGAGAGCGAAACTGTGTAAAAGGCAGAAAATGTCCAAAGTTTTGCATCATTTCAAACTTAAATATGATGTCAACACCATGCAATGCGTGTATTGTAAAGTAGAACTGGCGAACCACACTTTCTCAATGCTTCAACATCTGAACAGAAAACATCCAGTTCTGAACCAGACCGGCTGACCCAGCGAAGCCTTACAAGTTAAGGTCATTTTAAGGTAACATTCCGTTTACACAATAGTATTACTGTTTAAGTTTAACAATGCAAAAGTCAATTTTATCCAATTGCTCGAGTAATCTCTGAAATATTCGGTAGAATACTCGACTCCAAAAATGATCAATAGGTGCAGCCCTAATGTACAGTGGTGTGAAAAAGTGTTGGCCCCCCATCAAATAAATTTAAATAGTCAAAGATAACACAAGTGTAGTTTTTAAATGAAGGTTTTTATTATTAAGGGAAAACAAAATCCAAAACTACATGGCCCTGTGTGAAAAAGTGTTTGCCCCTCATGTTAAAACATAACTTAACTGTGGTTTATCACACCTGAGTTCAATTCCTCTAGCCACACCCAGGCCTGTTTACTGCCACACCTGTTCGCAATCAAGAAATCACTTAAATAGGACCTGCCTGACAAAGTGAAGTAGACCAAAAGATCCTCAAAAGCTAGACATCATGCTGAGATCCAAAGAAATTCAAAAACAAATGAGAAAGAAAGTAATTGAGATCTATCAGTCTGGAAAAGGTTATAAAGCCATTTCTAAAGCTTTGGGACTGCAGCGAACCACAGTGAGAGCCATTATCTACAAATGGCAAAAACATGGAACAGTGGAGAACCTTCCCAGGAGGGGCCGGCCAACCAAAATTACCCCAAGAGCGCAGCGACGACTCATCCAAGAGGTCACAAAAGACCCCACAACAACATCCAAAGAACTGCAGGCCTCACTTGCCTCAGTTAAGGTCACTGTTCATGACTCCACCATAAGAAAGAGACTGGGCAAAAATGGTCTGCATGGCAAAGTTCCAAGACAAAAACCGCTGCTGAGCAAAAAGAACATAAAGGCTCGTCTCAGCTTTGCCAGAAAACATCTTGATGATCCCCAAGACTTTTGGCAAAATACTCTGTGGACTGACAAGACAAAAGTTGAACTTTTTGGAAGGTGTGTGTCCCATTATGTCTGGAGTAAAAGTAACACCGCATTTCAGAAAAAGAACATCATACCAACAGTAAAATTTGGTGGTGGTAGTATGATGGTCTGGGGCTGTTTTGCTGCTTCAGGACCTGGAAGACTTGCTGTGATAAATGGAACCATGAATTCTGCTGTCTACCAAAAAATCCTGAAGGAGAATGTCGAGCCATCTGTTTGTGACCTCAAGCTGAAGTGAACTTGGGTTCTGTAGCAGGACAATGATCCAAAACACACCAGCAAGTCCACCTCTGAATGGCGGAAGAAAAACAAAATGAAGACTTTGCAGTGGCCTAGTCAAAGTTCTGACCTGAATCCGATTGAGATGCTGTGGCATGACCTTAAAAAGGCGGTTCATGCTCGAAAACACTCCAAAGTGGCTGAATTACAACAATTCTGCAAAGATGAGTGGCCAAAATTCCTCCACAGCGCTGTAACAGACTCATTACAAGTTATCGCAAACACTTGATTGCAGTTGCTGCTGCTAAGGGTGGACCCAACCAGTTATTAGGTTTAGGGGGCAAACACTTTTTCACACAGGGCCATGTAGTTTTGGATTTTGTTTTCCCTTAATAATAAAAACCTTCATTTAAAAATTGTATGATGTGTTTACTTGTGTTATCTTTGACTAATATTGAAATTTGTTTGATGATCTGAAACAATGAAGTGTGACAAACATACAAAAAAATAAGAAATCAGGAAGGGGTCCAACACTTTTTCACACCACTGTGTGTGTGTGTGTGTGTGTGTGTGTGTGTGTGTGTGTGTGTGTGTGTATAAAATCTGGTCAGATTTGTCTTTGTGTGGTGTTGAAAATGTGATAGTTGCAACTATTTGTTATTTCTGGCTGCATGTGTCACACACATTTAAACTTCATTTGTAATAAAGTTTAAAATGGTAAATAGATATTTTAAAAAATCATTATTGTTATGGAATTACTGAACATAGTGAGAAGGGCATTACAACAAGTGTAGCACTCAAAACAAAAAGTTTAGGTCTTGACATTAACCTTCACACTATAAAGTGAATATACATATAACCATCTATATAAACCATGTATAGAAATTGTTACTTTTGATGAGTTTGTTGTGTAATACAAATTTAAGCTTTGTTTTCCTGGATACACTATCATATACTAATGGCATAACAGAACAATTACACTACATCCCATCTTCAAAGTTAATACTACAGTCACAACTAACAACTTTGTCACTGTTTATCTGCAATTTTTTTCCTTTAATCAATTAATTGTTAGTTCACTAAATAACATAAAAATGTCCATAATTTCACAATGACCAAGGTGATGACTTTATATGTTTTGTTTGACTGATAAACTGTCCCAAACCTACATTCAGTTTACCATGATTTATGACACATAAAAGAAGAAAATCTTTACATCTGAGAGACTGAAATGAGAATGTGCAGCATTTTGTGTATTTATTTTTTCTTAAAAATTATAGTTATTTGATTATTAAAGTAATTGCTGAATCTTTTTCGTTAGTCTACCAGTTAACTATTAATTTCAGCTTAACCTGAAATTTCACTAAACAGCAAATCATGGGGCTTTAAAATCAGTTGACAACCACAAAGCCAAAGGTTTACACCATCAGAGGTAGAAGAGAAAGTTCTTTGTTTCTTTGTTTTGTTTGCAGTTTTGTGCAAAAAGTTCAATACTTATCTGACAAATTTTGTTTCAGCGCTCAAAGTGTATGTTTGCTATCATACATCTTAATGTGGACTGACTATTTGAATGTGCATTACACAAATAAGTACAGAAACTATTACTGCTCTGCAGTCCTGCTGAAGGCTTGCAGCGGCCTCCCCGTACACACACACACAAGCACACACACTGAAAAGTTTGGAGGCAGTCTGGCTGGTATGAGCCCTGGCAACGTTAACGTCAAAGTACGACAAATCTGCACACAACAAAAACTGATGATTAGTAATAAACATGCAGCATGTTGTCTGACCTCTCAGCTCAAACTCTCAGCTGAGTGCAGTGTAAAGTTTCTCTTGATGTGATTACCTGTCTCTTCAAACACTCAGGTAGCCTTTTCAACTCGCCACGCAGCCTCTGCACAAGCTGACTGAAAGAATCTGGAGGTGATTTTTTTTTACTAAGGATGTCGCTGTCTGTTTCACAAAAGCACCACATCCTCCGCTTTGTGCGCAGCAACTTTTCGTTTCTGTCATTCGTGCGCTCAGAGTGAACACCTCTAATGACAGAGAAGGAAATGCATTTAAACGTGCTTTTCTTACATACAAAGCCAGGGCAGGGTGCCATGTCTAGCTAGCTAGCAGAGCTAGCCAGTGGCCATCTTGTTTATCACACTAACGTCGTTTGCAGCCTGCTAAGCTAACTAGCGGGGCTAGCTGATGTTAGCTCGGGGGAGAGGGAAGCGGGGAGGAGAGGCAGCAGAGGGGGGGAGCAGCGGTAGGTTAGCCTCCTCCGCGGTCTTGTGCACTTTTTGTATTTAGCACGCTGGCTGAGCGCAGCGGGGAGCGGCTGTCAGCACAAAAGAAACCAATTGTGTCAAATTATGAAATCAGTGCAGCGGCCGACGGCGACACTCGCGGTCATTATATGTCAGAAAACGGTGCAGCCCGTTAAGAAAAGCAGCAAGCCGAGCGAAGCGGAGCTGTGTGAAAAGAAAAAAGAAGCTCACCAGAGCCGGATAGGCGGTTGATAACGGCGGGGATAGCGGTACGTTACCTGCGGGAGGTCCGGTTCATGGCCGGCTGTCCGCTTCGGTTCGGCTCCGCTGCCCGTTACTTGCAGCTAACTCCGCCGGACCCGCCACGTCCACCTCGGCAGAACAGCCCGCCGCCTCTCCTCCCCTCTATCACTGACTAATTCCGCTCCCTCCTTCTTACCTTCCTTTCCTCCCTCCTTCCTTTCTCGCTTCTTTCCCCCCTTCAGTACTCCTCCTTCCTTCCTTCCTTTCCTTTCCTACCTTCTTCCCTTCCTGCCTGCCCACTGCTTGCTCGTGCACATACCCGTTCAGGCGGGTATGTAGGTAACTACGGTAACGGCAGTAGGTGGGTACATTTTTCAGCGTCGCGCGCAGATCGGGTACGCGCTCGCTACATTGTAACAGAATCATCATCACCTCCGTCTCGTTCTGTTTTGTGCGTTTGCTCCTTTTTTAGCTCCGCGCGTACAGTGAAGTCAGATATCTGAATGAATGAACGAGCAGCACGCGCACCGCTGAGCCGGGTCATCGCGTTCAAGTGCCAGTTCACTGACGTCAGTTCAGGACAATTTCAGAGTATCTGCAGGAATTAAAAAACATCTTAAAAAGCGTAGAGTTCAGTTCTCGTAACAAATTCATTAGGTTCTTGTTAGGCTTCAATGATATGGACCCCAGGGTTAAGGTGATGCTGCCATTACCATAAGTTATAATTTTACTAGGAAAAAATCTACATACTCAAGTATAAATTCGTTGCCGCTCCAAATGATCTTTCTATTAAAATTACACAACAAAAAAGTTTTTCTAGAGTCATCTTTATGGAACAATCTTTTGGATTAATGGCTTGAGAAAGTACTGTATTCACTTTTTGCTCACTTTATTGTATTTATTTATTGTTTTAAATGTCATATTTGCCCATTAATATACAATAATTGACCTATTACGATAAAGTGAAAACATTTTTTTGCAAATTATTAAAAATCAAAAATTGATTTATAAATGTATTCTAATTAGTATTAATATTACATATATGTGCAAATGTAGAGGTAAAGGTTCCGTTTTTCTTTGTCTTTGTAATAGATTTTACACGTTAATTATTTTTTTTCAATTAAAAGTCAGTAACCAGTAAAGATCAAGAGTACTGACACAAGGCATGAAAATTGTACAACCCCATGTTGTATCGTTTGGTTTCATTTAGTTTGCTCTATTTTGGTTGTAGTGTGATTCTCCCTAACTTTTGTTGTTTCGCAGTACATGTTTAATTAAAATGAAAAAATTACACATTAATAAAGGAATTAATCCACATACAGTATTGTGAATATTTGAGCTACTTTACTGACTGTTACTTCTGCCAGTGCTGCTATAGCCTAACTAAGATGTAATTACTACTCCTGGAGTTATATATTCTTTGTGATCTTTGTAACAATTAAATTATGATATAGTAATGGAACTTGTTTATTAACATATTATTGAAATTATTTGAACAAATTCAGTGCAGACGTCAGCCAAATGTATAACTTTGCCAGCAGCAGTGTGTTTAGACAAAATTTAACATAAAATTCATGTTTTAAAAAAAGTAAGGAGAAAGCCAAAATAAGCAAAGAACCCTGTGCATGGGGTGAACATGCAAACTCCACTCAGAAAGGCCCCAGTGAGCCATCATCTTAAAATCCAGAATGTTGTTGCCAAGGTAACAGTGCTAACCAAAAATGTGCTAATGAATAAACAGTAAGTGGTAATTATGATAAAACCTTTTCACATCAATATTACAAATAGGCTGTCACCACCAGGATGTACAATGTCTAAAGATATGGGGGTTGAATTGCTGGTTTCCAGAAAGCAGTAAATGTTTGCCTGGTTGAAGGTAATGTTGAAGGTGAGCTGAATTTCTGGAAAAGCTGGGAATACCTGGAAGCTAAACTGCAGTGCTGCATTGTTTTTCTTTGTATTAAGGAGTAGCTGAGGTAATTTGAAAACTAAAAGGAGTACACTGAGGAGTTGTAGAACTTAAATGATTCCATCCATCATCTATACCCACTTATTCCTTAACCAGGGTCACAGGGATCTGCTGGAGCCTATCCCAGCTCTCTTTGAGTGAAAGGCAGGGGTACACCCTGGACAGGTCACCAGTCCATCACAGGGCCACATAGAGACAAACAACCTCACACACTCACACTCACTCCTATGGACAATTTAGAGTCACCAATCAACCTGACATACATGTTTTTGGACTGTGGGAGGAAACCAGAGTACCTGGAGAAAACCCACACAAGCACAGGGAGAACATGCAAACTCCACACAGAGAGGCCCCTGATGGGTTTCAAACCTGGGCCCTTCTTGCTGTGAGGCAACAGTGCTAACCACTCAGCCACCTTAAATGATCCGTGCCCTTAAATGACTTAATGTCTTAATTGGAAAATAAGTGACATCAGAGTACATGAAAAAAAACAACAGTTTTCCCAAAATTTTGTTCCACCTGCAGAGAATAAATGAGTCATCAGTCCCGGCTTGGTAGTTCTGAACATTTATTGGTTTTGTTGGTTTTAACACAAAAAGTACTATCTCCTCAATTAAAAGATAACATTAAAACAACAAATGCCTTCATCATCATATCAAACAGTTGTAAATTGGCGTAAATGACATTCAGATGGTGCAGGTGTGATCAACTGGGCATAAGGGAAAACAGTCAAACGTATCAGTGAGTATTTACAGTTTTACTGGTTAAAGATGTAAAAAGTTAATAATTCAATCAAAGCTGGCATTGATCACAAAAAGGTCATATAAATTCTGAGTTAATTTTCGCATTGACTGTTCCTGACTGACAAACTGTTGTGACTCTGTTTTCACTCAACTCCATAATGTTTCAATTTTATCAAAAAGGATTTCGATTTTCTTTTAATTGAGTGTTGAATTACAAAAATGGCACATTTGATAAAAAGTGTTGCATCAAATTGAAAACACTGAAGTAATTCCTTTCACAGACGAGAGCAAGTCTGTTCAGCGAGCTCATATAAGGAGTAGAAACAGAAATTTAAAACAAAACAGTATTTCAACATTAGTCAGGTCATCCTGCATTATTACATATAGTAAACAATTTAAAATGAAAATAATACAAATTTTAAAAACCCTAAAACATCACACAAAGGGTTTCTTTAAGTAACCCTTTAAGGATTATTCTTTTAAAGATCAAGTTCCCCATGGGCTCCCACTGAAACTCCTCTGCAAAATTTTAGCTTTTACAGCAGTTTCCCCTCTTTCACCCTTTCAGTGCTTCACAGCTGGTAGTTTTAACAGAGGGTAAATGGAAATAACATTCTCTCCCCATAAAGGAACCACATAACCACTTTTCAGAAAACTGCCAACAAATACAATAAATCACAGGAATTGTGATTTGATCTGTTGCGTGTACACATGAATGGCATTAAAATCCATCTCGGTGCTAAAAGTTATATGATTCATATTATTATATATGTATTATTAGATTATATATTATTATATAGATTTCTGTGAACGTCCTTTAAAAACAGTCTTTAAAGAAAAATGCATCAGGTTGAAAACATTTTATGAGTCACAAAATGATAACCATCAGTCATATAAAATTATCTGTAAAATTTTATAGATGCACATCAGCATATTTGTTAAGAAAATAGAAAATATCTGCTAATAATGCGATTTAAAGGGTATTTGTGATGCAAAGAAATAAAAAAAATTATAATTTCCAGAAGCTAATTAAATACAAAACATATATTCAAATCAAAAGTGATGTGAAGATAAGACACTCTGATCTGTTTGGCAGGTTTAGAACAGATCATGACAGACCTTCTGGGAAAAAAAAAACAATCTAAAAATAAAACTAATTATAAGTATATATAAATGTATTCTACCAAACCCATAAAAAGGACTTATTGTTATGATCGTGAGAGATTTATTCTGATAGAATCTGATAGATTCGTTACTATCCATCCATTATCTATACCTGCTTGTTCCTAATTAGGGTCACAGGGATCTGCTGGAGCGTATCCCAGCTCTCTTTGGGTGAAAGGCAGGGGTACACCCTGGACAGGTCACCAGTCCATTACAGAAATTAGTTACTAAAGCAGTTTCATTTCTGTACACTGGTTTTGGTAAAAACATTTTTAGATTTTGCATACATTCAATCAGATGCATTTCTCTTTTATGACTTTGTAAACAAGGACAAGAATTGGTTAATGGGTCAAATGATGCTGCTACCTCATAATTATCATCACATAGAATAGTCACCATACAATTCTTTTAAAGTTTTCATTTAATTTTAATTTAATCCAACAGGTTAAAACAAGATACAAGGTATCTTCTTCTGACAGCAGCGGTATGCATTTAAAAATCTCTACACAGTGCAGTAAAGTAGCTGCTGTCCTCTAAAAACCGCATAACTACACTTTATTTCAATCAAATAAAGCAAACCACAAAACAGAATTGTGTATGACTGAAGCGTCTAAACATCTGATGTGTTGAAGCTGTAAAATGAATGACAAGATGGTAAAATGTCAAAGCAAGAAATGGCAATTCTCTAAATGAGAAATAGTGAGTCAACATGAAACCCTATTTGTCAGGAAATAAAAAACTAATATGATCATTTTGATCTACCATGAGTATTTTTATTGTTCCTAATTTTCCTTCTATTGTTTTGCCTTTTCATATATCAAGGCATCCCGTTGAGTCATTGTAAGCATATTCAAATTAGTTTTGGAAGCTGCCAAAGTCCTAAACAATGACTTTTTTCTTCGTTCTATGGGCACAAAATGCATAAACATGATCATAAGGGACTTCAAGGCTTTGTTTTAGTGACATGGAATTTAAAATATCTGAACATACATTTCTGTCTTCAAACCTGAGAAGTTTGTGTTTGCAGTTGTGTGGTTTTTACCTGACTGCCTCAGGCTATGTTGTAAATCACTGAGATGCATCTATAGTGAAAAGAGAAAGAATAAAAAACGTACTGTAGTCAAAATACCAATGCCGTATATCTACTGAGGTAATGAGGTCTGTACAGAAAGATGAAAAAAAAAAACCATTTGAAATGTTGTACAAGAAAAATGAGGTACGTGAGCACGTATGGAGGGTGAAAGTGCAATGAATCAGGCACCAAAGATGCTTGGTGTTTGCAGAAAAGTGTTTGGGTAATTTAGATGTTAGTGAAGCAGGCAACAAGGGTTCATAGGCAAAGACAGGTAATTAAAGAGTAAGTAATTATTATATTATCAAATTCATGTAGGAGTTTACCCAAGAAGTCAGTTCTATGAACCACCCAAGCCAACTCAAGTTTTGTATTCCTGATTTTTGCTGCGTTTCACCTTTTTAATAACGAAGCTCCTGTGAACAGGCTCTCTACTACAGTTCTTCTATAACAAACTCCATCTTCTTAGCAGAGTTTTTATCTTCATATTGCTTAAAACATTTGTTCAAACAAGTAAAAACAAAGTCACCATCTTACTAGAAAAAGTTTCATTTTGCATATTTACAAAGCATAAAAACAATGGAAATGTCTGATAATGCTGGAGATTCACAGCGCAGAATAATCACAGAAATCACCAGACAAAATCACTGATATATTTAAATTCTCAATCCATTAGCTCTCCAAATCTTCCTGTCGTACAAATGCTACAAAATATAAAGCCACTGCTGTACCGTGTACTACAAAGCCTTTCAACAGCAAAAATACAGACATGATGAAAAGGTAGGAATGTTTGAACTCTTATAGTGGTAGTCTGGTCAATTCTGGTAGGTTTGCAGGAAGTTTTTACAAAATTAATTTTTCAGTTTGTCAGCTGCTGCTAGGGAATATATTATTTTCAAGTAATTGGTCACCAGAAAATTATTGAAATTGTCCTTGTTATTCATTATTCATTCAAAATATATTTAATCCATTTTATACTAGGGGAAATTGCTTATTTTTGTATATAATATCAATATAAACTCTTCCTTGGACTGCTGGACAGGCCAAATAATGAATGCATCAGCTAAGACTGATGTATATATCTAAACATGTATAGATCATAGATGTATGGAAGACCATCTCTGTCTGGAAATATGAATCATGTGAAATATCAAAAAATTAGAATTAATATCTCATAACTGATTTAGTAAATCAAAGATTGGACTTTCACATCATCATGATTAAGTAAAAAAAAACAATTCCTTCAGTATTATACTATTTTAGTAAATGTTTTTTATAGTCCTGATTAAGTAAATCTAAATTTCAAGTCAATACCTGGTGACTTAATTACTTCTGAGTATATGAAAATTTTGTCTTACATTAGTCAACATTTCGAATTTACTCATCCATAATTCTGATTCATTCTGAGAATTTTGCTAATATTCTGCCTTTTTTCTCTCTGGCAAAATTCAGTTTCCATATCCATCCATAGATCAAATTTGGTGAAGTACAGAAACAACCATTAGTTGAAGCCAGAGAAACACCATTTGTAGAAAAGTTTAATATCATTTCTGAGAGAAAACATGTTCTGTTTGTTTGTCAGGAGGTATCTGTGTTAACATGAAGTTACTGAAACAAACAGGAACCAAAGAGGGTGGGACGAATGGAAGGAAGCAGAAAAGTAAAAGAATGCAGATTTTAAAAACCCTTTCTCTTGCTCCCTTTTCTCTCGTTTTGTCATCAGTTCTGTTTGAAAAGACTGTACAACAAACGTAAAAAAGGATATAAACCACTGACATTCACATTCAACGAGTCCAAACAATGCCACTAATGCACACAGATGTTCAACTTCTTTTGTTTTGTTGTATGACCAGTGACAAGTATTTCTAAAATATTGTACAAATATGTAAAGCATAACAGCAAAAATACATTTGACAATAATCCAAAAAAAAAAAAAAAAATTGGAGTGAGTTTATTGAGAAAAACCAGAAGGGGCACTTTAAAAAAAACAGATAGTTAGAAAAATCAGGTCCCGCTGACTGTTCTTTGCAATACATGTAACATGTAAAACGAACACCATCATCACCACCAGGAGGAGTCGGGCTTGCTCTGAACATGTTGACTGCTGCAGCCATGAGCTTATTAAAAAAAAAAAAAAGAAAAAAAAAAATCACCTGCTGGGATCCACCTTCACTTGCAGCAGCTGGGAGCTTGCTTCCTGTCCATGGGGAGAGTTGTGGATATTTTATGCGAGGGTTTCCAGCAGGTTTTGCCTCTGTGCATTTTTAACATTTTCCCCTTCACCTCCTCTGATATGAGCTCTCTTTCAGAAGCTTCTTGTTTTCTGGCCCAGGTTTATTCCTATCGGTTACTCTGGATCAGATTATTGCATTTTATGTCATCTGAAGTTGATGTGTTGCTGTGTTTTTGGTTTCTGTAACACTCTACTCTTCCACTATGGTCAGGGGGTAGGATAAATTCAAATCCTTGCAAAACTCTTACTGAATCAATTAAGTTTCAGTTTTCATCATTGGTTAAAAAAACAAAAAGTTAAAGGTCCTAAATATTTTTTTATGTTTAGATACTAAAAAGACAAAGTGATAAAATATTCAATAAGAGATTTGTAAAGGTCTGAACTTGAATTGACTGGATCCAAATATTTGACCATGTGACCTTACACCAGAGATCCTCTGAATGGTTTTGTTGATAACAGATAGACCGACTTTTAATTGGTAAGTCATTTCAGATCTACTTTTTCAGTCTGGCTTTTACTTGAAGTATTTTCTCTGCTTGTAGAAGTTTTTATTCCCTCTAAATTTTTTTTCCGATTTATCTTATCATTATTGCATTAGACATACTGTTTCAAAGATTTGTTTGGACTCTTAATCTTGTTCCATAATACACTTTGAGCTGCTTCTATGCATAAAACTCCAGTAAAATGATCACTAACAATAATAATATTGTATCTTTAAACCCTATGTGTTCATAAACAAGTGTTGTTTTTTTTTTAAACTAAATGTTCATACTATGGATGCTAATACTAATAGTAATTGTCCAACTCATTTTTTATGCTCATGTGTCTTAGTGACCAAGAACAATTCGTCTAAAAATGTAATTAATATTTTATTGTATTTTTTAAAACGTATTGTGTTTTACTGGTCACCATCAAGTTAATAAAAACTTTAAATGACAAAAAAAGAAAGAAAAAAAAGTTTGGACATATGCTCTTCCAATTATGATCTGTTATTTACAAGAAGCAGACTTGTACATACATTGTAACCCATGACTGGGAGATATAGAAGTCGTACAGTAATTATAAGAAAATGGCTCAGGTGCCTGGGTTGTTCAGTGAATGCAATGTCACCTTACATAATAACAATAATGGTTAGAATAATAGTAGGTAGATAGATATTACCTGAGATGCAGTAAAGCCAGATTATGTGTGTGTGTATAAAGTCAGCAGAATTATAGTTTGTTTGAAAATCGGTCTATCACTGTTCCAAACTGTGTACCGTTTGACAAATATTTGCTTCTTCCAGATCCTCCCCTGTTTCTTCAAGCTTCATCTCAGAGCACTGAAGGTCACATCAGAGCAGGAGAGTTGGGGGATTTTATTTGCATTTTAATTGTTTCACTGTTTTTCCAACTCTGATTCTCAGCTGGTCTCAGGTCCGTGGATCGTGCTCAGGTTTTGCTCTGAGGTCTGGTCTGTGAATCTGGTCTGGTTTTGTTCAGCTTCTGCTGGACCCTGTTTGAGTCCCTTTGACGATATATTTCTGCTTCTAGTGCGGCTCAGGTGAGCCGCACGGTTCTAGCCTGGTTCAGGACCAGATCCCAGGGTGCTGGGCCTGAATGTGACTGTGGAGGCGGGTGGCTGAGGAGAACCTCTTGCCACACTCTAAGCAACATAACGCAGCAGTGGTGCTGCCTGACAGGGACGAGGAGGGTGGCGTGCCAGCGATGGTGTTTTCAGTGATGTGAATCTGACGATGAGCCTTCAGTAGAGATATGCGACTAAACCTCCGCCCACACTCTTCACATTCTGACCAAACCCTGCGCCTCTTTTTCTGGAGAAACACAGAGAGGTAGGAACAGATCAGCGCTGAAACTATTCAGTCAACAGCAAATCTAATCAGTTGACTTCTGTCACTCCGACCTGTCCTGTATCATGATTTAGTTCTTTGGGAATTTTTGTACTCTTTTCATATTTGTGCATTTATTTATTCATTTGCCTTATGCTGTATTTATGTAATAAAGGAATGGGAAGAACAGGAACACCCCTCAATAAAACCTGGGAGTGCTGATACAAACAATGTAAGTGTGTATTTAAAATTTCCTGATTGGATTGGATAAGTGTAAATACTGATTTTAATTTGGATATATTTGTCATGGGTAGTGCATCTGCAGCCATTCGCCATTCTGGTTTATCACCACCTTTGAGATATTGTTGTCATCATCACAGATTCAGAATTACAAGTAAGATGATGAGTTTTTCCTCTACAGCTGCCTGTGATTATGGTTTAAATGCAGCAACAATTCAACGTGACTGATCTTTTTCTGTTTAAAACACGTTATGTTTATTTTACTGAACTCATGTTTTATTCATGTATTTAAAAGTGCACTTTTTCTTATGATAGTCCTCCCTCACCTTCCTCCCTTTGTTGTCCTCTTCCTCTTCTTCATCCTCTTCTTCTGCCTCCTCCTCTCTGGTTGTCAGGGGTGATAAGCAGGTCTGGCTAGGTGTTTTGACGTCGTCTTGGCGGTCCTTGGCCCCATTGGTCGCCAGTGTGGCCAGCGTGTCCTTGGCAGCAGTGCCCTCCTCGTCCTCTTCCAGCAGCTGAGTCGGCAGAGTCAGCAGACGGTGAAGCATGGAGGCTGAGGAGCAACAACCTGAAGACCCTACACAAGAGTCAGAACAACTTTGGATTAACAGGAGACCAGGGCCTACACTGATCACCAGGGGAAAAAACTTTTAAAAGTCCTTAGCTGTTTGAAATAAGACTTATCTTTTAATGTGCAGATGCAAAACAATCTTAAAACCAGTTGATTCCTAATGATACTGCTTCATCTTACAAAATGTATTTTATCATCATCAGACAGAAAATTCAGTTATACAGGTAGCAGTGCACATAGGCAGGCCACAGTACAGCAGCAGAACTTGGTAAATATTGTAGTAACTATCGCAAATGCTTGTCCTGCAGGTCACTGCAAGGCAGCTGTCAAACATTCTCTTGCTTTAAGTGCATACATACACTTAAAGTAGAAACAAGCTGGGCTCATATTGCTGAAGCACCAGTACTGTGGAGGCTCTTGTATTCCCTGGGGAAAAGTTGATGGACCAATCATTAAAAACTGATTCCATGACTAGAGGAATCCGTATCCGTTGTCAAACTCGTAAATTACACTTTTGAGTACATAGATCTCTGTGTGGTCATCATTTGATTGGAGTCGCTGTAAACAAATCTGCTGTGTGCTGGTATATACTTTTCCTATACAAACAAACATTAAATAACTAATTGTATTTTCTCCCTTACCTATTGGGCTGGGGGGTGGTCCAGGTGTGTGTGCATTGGACGTGTTGGTTGCTCCCACAGTGTTACGCTGACTCTTTGCAGTGTTGTCTTCATCATCGGGAGACAACACCTCCATGTCCTCCAGAGGAGTCCAGCGGGGGTCCTGCTGGAGGGAGGAGGGGGACGGCTCAAGATTTATAGACGCTGCTGGGAGAGGCTCAATTGGCTCTTTGACCCCTCTCTCAACAAGAGCCTGCCCACTAACTCCCTCTCTTTCTCCTCCTCCTCCCTCGGTCAACTCCTTGGTCTGCCAAGCATCTCTGCACCACCTCTGGCCAAAGACTTTGTCCAGGATCGGAACCCAGTCCTGAGAGACAGAGATGATCGGGGGGCGCTCCAGGTCTTAGTTGGAGGGGATGGTGGGCAGGAAGATGAGAAAGAAAAAGAAAAGAAGGTGAGGAAAGAGGGTATGAATAGAGTCAAAGAGGTGAGATAAGGGCAGGAGGCAGGAGACACAAATTATAAAATGATGATGTAAGTATGGAGGTAGAGGGAGGAAATTTATGAGAAAAAAGGGAAGGGAAGGAAAAGGAGATATATGAGGGTGAGGGTGAAGGGGAAGGAAAAAGGGGAAGAAGGGTGAGGAAAGAACAGACAGAAAAAGAAATGGTAAAAGTAAGGGATGAAGGGAGGGGGGGCAAGAAAAAGATCCACAACCAATCAACTATTTGATTGTGATGAAAGTTGTTTTGCTTTGTTTAGAAAAGTCCTTTATAAGGAGGTGAAACACACAAGCTAAACAATCCCAAACATGGTCACAGAGTAGGGAGGGGGAGGAAGAGGTTGGGCTGATGATATAAATTGTTAAGATACAATGAACATTTGCTCTAGTTTGATTCTGAGAATGATGTCCTGCTGTAATCGTAATGTCAGGGTTAAAGTGCCATTCAGAGCTATGAGTTAAAAGTGCATTATGTAAAATGTGACAGATTTAGCAGCATCTAAGGGTGAGACTGTAGAATGCAACCTTCTGAGCACCACTCATACTCCACCTCCCCGTTTCCAGGTGTGAGATAGGGTACGATGGCTGTCACTTTTAAAACAAAAATGATTCCCTGTCTAGAGCCTGTGTTTCATTTGTCTACTCTGGGCTACTGTAGAAACATGGCAGTGCAATATGGCTGCCTCTGTGAAAGGAGACCCGCTCCCTATGTAGGTTTGAAAGGCTCATTCTAAGATTAAGAAAATGCAGTGGTTGGTATTTTCTGGTGATTACACACTAATAACATACACAGAAGTGAGTCCATCCCTCACATTTTTGTAAATAATTTATTATATCTTTTCATGTGACAACACAAGAAATGACACTTTGCTACAATATAAAGTAGTGAGTGTACAGCTTGTATAACAGTGTAAATTTGCTGTCCCCTCAAAATAACTCAACACACAGCCATTAATGTCTAAACCTCTGGCAACAAAAGTGAGTACACCCCTAAGTGAAAATGTCCAAATTGGGCCCAAAGTGTCAATATTTTGTGTGACCACCATTATTTTCCAGCACTGCCATAACCCTCTTGGGCATAGAGTTCACCAGAGCTTCACAGGTTGCCACTGGAATCCTCTTCCACTCCTCCATGATGACCTTGCACTCCTCCACCTTCCATTTGAGGATGCCCCACAGATGCTCAATAGGGTTTAGGTCTGGAGACATGCTCGGCCAGTCCATCACCTTTACCCTCAGCTTCTTTAGCAAGGCAGTGGTCATCTTGGAGGTGTGTTTGGGGTCGTTACCATGCTGGAATACTGCCCTGTGGCCCAGTCTCCGAAGGGAGGGGATCATGCTCTGCTTCAGTATGTCACAGTACATGTTGGCTTTCATGGTTCCTTCAATGAACTGTAGCTCCGCAGTGCCAGCAGCACTCATGCAGCCCCAGACCATGACACTCCCACCACCATGCTTGACTGTAGGCAAGACACACTTTTCTTTGCACTCCTCACCTGGTTACCGCCAGACACCATCTGAACCAAATAAGTTTATCTTGGTCTCATCAGACCACAGGACACGGTTCCAGTAATCCATGTCCTTAGTCTGCTAACTGTTTGCAGGCTTTCTTGTGCATCATCTTTAGAAGAGGCTTCCTTCTGGGACGACAGCCATGCAGACCAATTTGATGCAGTGTGTGGTGTATAGTCTGAGCACTGACAGGCTGACCCCCCACCCCTTGAACCTCTGCCGCAATGCTGGCAGCACTCATACGTCTATTTCCCAAAGACAATCTCTGAATATGACGCTGAGCACATGCAGTCAACTTGTCGACCATGGCGAGGCCTGTTCTGAGTGGAACCTGTCCTGTTAAACCGCTGTATGGTCTTGGCCACAATGCTGCAGCTCAGTTTCTGGGTCTTGGCAATCTTCTTATAGCCTAGCCCATCTTTATGTAGAGCAACAATTCTTTTTTTCAGATCCTCTGAGAGTTCTTTGCCATGAGGTGCCATGTTGAACTTCCAGTGACCAGTATGAGAGACGGCGATAACACCAAATTTAACACACCTGAGACCTTGTAACACTAACGAGTCACATGACACCGGGGAGGGAAAATGGCTAATTGGGCCCAATTTGGACATTTTCACTTAGGGGTGTACTCACTTTTGTTGCCAGTGGTTTAGACATTAATGGCTGTGTGTTGAGTTATTTTGAGGGGACAGCAAATTTATACTGTTATACAAGCTGTACACTCACTACTTTAGTGCTACTTTAGTGCTACATTGTAGCAAAATGTCATTTCTTGTGTATTGTCACATGAAAAGATATAATAAACTATTTACAAAGATGTGAGGGGTGGACTCACTTCTGTGAGATACTGTACTTATAAATACTATATACTATTTCTGCTGAAAGATCCCTCTAAATATTACCTATTGAACCTAAGCTAAAATGTGACTAAAGAAATGTACAGTCAAAGTCAAAACACTAAGACTTAACCAAAATAGGATGCCAAGATGACACTAAAGCAGTAAACATTTTTAAGTTTTAAGTGAAGCTGTCATATATGGTGACTGGCGTCTCCCAGCTCTTCACTCACCATCTGTTTCTGTCTTCTCTTTACACACAGTGACCTCAGTGAGCTCCTCCCGAGCGTCCTCAGAGCCGCTGGGAGACACCGAGTCGTTCTCTGATCCTCTCCTCCTCCCCTCAGCTCCTCTGCCCTTCTCTGCCCCTCCTCCCACTCCTCCTCCCCGTCTGTCAGCATTCTTGCCCAGTCTCTCCTCTAGGACCTGCTGCTCTCTTTCCATCTTTGTGATTTCCAGCAGGAGGTCATCAAATGAAGCCTCCACGATTTTTGTCAGCTCTCGCACAGCAAAGTCCAGGACCTGCTCCATGACCGACTTCAGCTGGTCTGTGGGAAAGAGATATTATCATGACCATGGCTGTCATTGACAGTGAAAAGTTTACATCACCACAAACAAACCAAACTTTGGAGTTTTAGCTATTTTGTTGAGGACGATCCACATAATTTATTCAGACACATACGAACTGGATTTTTCACAGACTGTTTTATTGGAAAAAAAAAAAAATAAATAAAAAATCCTATATTAACCCTCCTTTTGTCTTCGGGTCAATTTGACCCATTTTCAATAGTTAATATGTGATAACTTTGATTTTCTTCCATATAATTAACTAAACATGGATGGTTCCCTACTATAAGTGTAAAATATATGTTAATATGTTGGAAACAAGTTCACTAAAAAGGTGAAACAAAAAAAAAAAAAAGGTGATCATTTTATGACTTAACCTGTCCAGGGTGTACCCCTGCCTTACACCTGAAAGAGACCTGTGACCCTCGTTAAGGAATAAGCAGGTATAGATAATGGATGGATGGATTTTAGAATTCATGCTTTATAAGCAGTCAAATTTACCCATTCTGTTTTGACTGCTTATAAAGCATGAATTATAAAATGATCACCAATTTTTTTTTTTGTTTCACCCTTTAGTGAACTTGTTTCCAACATATAAAATATATGTAATGTATACACTTAGAGTAGGGAACCATCCATGTCATTTTTAGATAATTAAAATGGACCAAAGTTATCACATTAACTTTTGAAAACAGGTCAAACTGATCCAAAGACAACAGGAGGATAAACTATAGAGCTGCAACTATTTTGATAACTGAATAATAATTTATAACTGAATAATATCAGCTGCCCACTGCAGCATTTTGCTGAGTGGTGTGTGTTTTACAGTTTTGAGAAAACAATGGAGGTCTACTGCACAGACAAGGGAACTAAACCGTGATGTCTGGATTTAAAAGGGTAGACCAAGTTCATTGTTGGTTCCAATCTATGTATGGGATTTGGGAAAAAAAACCCAAAAGAAAGATAAAAATTGTGAACTTGCCCTCAAACATCAGTAACACAAGCCTCATGCCAACTAAAACTGGGAAGCTGCTACCATGAATCTCTTCTACACTGACTTTTGATAATAGGAAGTGTAGATTTATCAAGGAAGATTTCTGTTGGTGACAGACCTGAGTGAATCTGTGCATCTTGCCAAATTCAGTAAAAATGTAAAAAATTGGTACACCAAAATATACATTTTATATATACATTATATATACTTCACACTAACTTTCACTCTCAGATGCAGTGATATGTTGCACTGTATAGCCTGCTGTCATGAAGCCAAGCAGCACTGCAATGCTGACAGACTGAGGTGGATAAAACCCAGGATCAGATTTTGATCAGCTTTATTTTACCTGATCTCAGTTCATTAAAATGTGCACATGAGCCCTGAGCCTGACACTCACAGCATCAATCACCAACAGAAATGAGAGAACTCCAATGAAGTGACGATGCAGCTTTAATGATAATTCTCTAACTGCAATTAGTGCTGCAGCACCACAGAGCGTTGTTAAATGCATCGCTGACCTGCACATCCAACCCACACTGTGGAAATCCACTGTTCTCCTACTGTCTTCAGCTATGCCTGGTTCACATTCCTACTGTGGCCCACAATGATCACAAACCCTATAAACCAGCTGGAGATCCACAACACAGCGGTCTGTGACATGTTTCATTTCATGTACTGGAGTCTCACAAACACCACGGTATGGCTGAGCAGTTACCATGGCCGTTGTTATGGTAACCACAGGTGCGTGAGTCATACAAATAATCCAGAGAGATGCCACTGACTCCAATTACTGACACCTTCCATTTACAGTGAGATTATATCTTGCAATGCAACATCGCCGTCTGCAGGTGTGGCTTAAGGTTGTGAGACACATTCATCAGTGTGCGAATGTGTAGTGAGCACTGTTTTTCCACATATTCTTTAGTGTACTTTCTATACTATTTCTATATAGGAAAGACTGGACTGGACTGAACTGTTATAATAGTTATAAAGATACTAAAAATCACATAAATATCATTGGCAGAGGTGCTGTAAATACCCACCCACTTAATTAAAATCAGGGGCAACTGATTAACAGCAGCTTTTAAAGTCTAATCATCCAAGTAATTTCAAAAGGAAAAGATACCAAATCAGATTGAAGAAAATATTTCATTTTTAGTGACTACTTGTTGTCTTTACCTCCTTAATAAACTTATTTTATAATAAATGCTTTTATGCGCAGGCAGCATCAAGCCTTTATTGTGAAGAGTCCCACTGTTGTGTTTATAAAAATCTGCCTTGTAGGAGGGACCAGGACTGTTGGGAAGAGATGACCCATTCACAGGCACTCTGAGCCACATCCTGTTTCAGGACCCTAAGACAAAAACACAGAAGTTTAAACAAAAACTCACCTTTTAAAAGTGGATCCAGGAAGTAAAGTAACTAAGAAAGAATCCATCAAACATCTGACATGAATAAAGGCTACATTTTTTATGAATGTGAATTACAAGAATAAAAATATACTGTATATATTTTTATAAAGATTCGGCAAAACAGACCATTTTAATATATGGGAAAATATTACAATTAATATCAATTTTATTGGTGTATTATTCTGAAGCAACAGAATAACAGTTCACTAGCTCCATAACAAATGGGCAAATCCAGCTGTGGAGGAAGGCCACAGGTTTGGCTGAATCATTGTCACATGAGAATGAGACCATATAGGGGTCTGGATGGACATCGAGAACAGAAAACAATTAATTGTGTAGACCTAGTTCACATCTCCTTTCAAAATGGGCTTAAACATCAGAACGTCTGTTTCTCTGGTATGTATACTGAGTTCCTAACTGGCATGCAAGTGGAAAACTAACTATGACATAGCAGCTAAATAAGTCAGCCTGATTACTGACCTGTTACCTACGTGTGTGTAGAAGTTACTGTATCATAAATAACAAGTAAGATTAACCTTGTGTTGAGATTTCTGTGAGAAGAGTTTCAATGTACTGTGATGGACTGGTGACCTGTCCAGGGTGTACCCCTGCCTTTCACCCAAAGAGAGCTGGGATAGGATCCAGCAGATCCCTGGGACCCTGATTAAGGAATAAGAGGGTATAGATGATGGATGGATGGAGTTTCAACGTAGTGTTTTTGATTGCTTTTTGAATGGAGAGGTTTCTCACAATGTATAGCATCCCAGGACAGATGACAATACACATGCCCAAAATTATTGGTCACAAAATTACATTTGATGCCAGATGGCTCTGACTGCCTGTTGCCCTCTATGTTGACTGGCTGTTTGTTGACTACTGTTGTCATCATTTCCTCATAGAAAAGTTGGCATTTCTTTTAAAGAAGAAAGCACCTGCAGCCACTTTGGACAAAGTGTATTATCTTCTCATCTAGAGCACACATGTGGTCTTGTGAAGAAAAACGTGGTGCCCACCAACTGTGGGATGTTGTTAGAAATAAAAATGGTCAACTTTTAGCTTCACAAAGCAAAGCAATTTTTGCTTCCATGTGAGTTACTCGAGCAGCACAACAGCAGGCTGAGGGAACCAGGTGTGCGCTCAGTCTGTCTCCCACGTCTGTAGATTTCAACCATCTGAAGGCTGGTTATGTTTCATGAGTTTAGGTGAATTTATACTTTGATACTGCCTTTGTTTCTTTTGTCTCACTATTTAAATACATCTTTATAGTAACAGTCAGTTCAGAGCTTAATTGAATGTGACTTTGCTGCAGGACAAACCTCCTCACTGGAATCAGTTTCTACATACTTATAGGTAACAGATCAGTAATCAGGCCGACTTATTTAGACCGTCATAGTTAGTCTTCCACTTGCATGCCAGTTAGAAACTCAGTCTACATACCAGAGAAACAGTGAGTGGAGGCAGGAGCACACAAGGCGTTCCGATGTTTAAGCCCATTTTGAAAGGAGATGTTAACTAGGTCTACACAATTAATGGTTTTCTGTTCTCGATCTCCATCCAGACCCCTATATGATCTCATTCTCACGTGACAATGATTTAGCTGTGTTTGCATTAGCAAGGAGATCTGTGGCATCAAACCAGCACTCCCTAGGCCACTTTAACCAATGACAGGAATGCCTCACATCACGTGACGAGCTGTACACAGGAAGACTGACACAAAAACAAATCCAACATGTTTGACGTGGAAGAAAAGGCTCTGATAGAGACAGCACAAGATCAACAAGAGTTGATCTACCTTCTAGTGAAGGTAAAGAAGAGAAGATGTTTTCAACTCTATTACGTACAATAACAGCAACACGTGAATAATACATATATATTAAAAAAAACACACATTGTGCAAAAGAAGGAGGGCACTTCAATGGTCAGGAATAATGAAGGAAATTCTGATCTAATTCTAAATGAAAAAAAGAAAAAAAAAATCATGATTCATTTTTTACCCCAAATCCTGGAGCCCTAATGTCAACATTTACTAGTTCCAGCTTCTCAAATGTGATGAGTGACGGCTTTTCCTTTTCTTGCACTATATGGATAAATTGTGCCTTGGTTTACACTGTTCAAACAAAGCAACACACCACCTCAGACTCAAGGAAACTGTGACTGACCATTTTCTGACATTTTATAAACCAAACAAGTAAATTCTCGGTAGGTTAAGCAATAATGAAAACAATTAGTAGTTGCCTCTTTGTTGCAGTGATTTATTATTAACAACTAATCATCGCACCTTTAAAACAGAGACACAAAGATAGTTACCACATTGAACAGAAATGAGCTGCAGAATGTTTGTACACAGAAAATGCCATGAAATCTAAATACCATCAAAATGTGTGTGATGAAGAAACTGCTAGAAGTCATCATAGGACATTTGGTGGAATGTTGACTGGAGGGGTTAGAGAAGACAACGGCAGACAAAATGTGGGTTATCAAGTTGTCTAGAGTCTACGTGATCAGCAGCTGGTGTGTCTTAGTGTTTTGGAGGTACTTTAAAATATAAATAAAAGAGAAGCTTCAAATAGCAGCTGGCAACTGCGACCAACTGTAACTTCAGTTTTTTAATGATATTTGCTCTGAGCTGATCTTTATTTCCCAGCAGTTTTGTGTGTTTATTACAATGTCGGCAAGGCTTTGGACCAAGAATAGCTCTCTATTTGACTCTGTAGCAATAAGCAACAACAAATAATTTCTAAATGGCTCCTGGCAACAAAGCTGAGGCAGCAGTTCAGACAGTCTGGATGCTGCTTTATAAGACAGACTTTATCAACACAGATCACTGCAGATCATCACCCTCACTGAAGCTTCACTTTTAACTGCTTCCAAGCACTGAAAGAGACCAACAACCTGAAGTCTGTGTGACTGAGGCACCTTCCTACATCAACAGAAACAGAGAGCAAACACAAGCATGTAATCCTAATCCTAAGATTTTACAGCTAAAGACTCACTCTGACCACAGCGCTGCACAGTGTCAACACAATGTGAACATTATACTTTCACAAAGAAACTATAACTATACCCAATTTTTGTTTTTAAAGACTTCCGTGGTGCAAAAATCAACTTCTTTATGCTCTTTAGTGGACCAGCTGCAAGCATTCAACAAAAAACATTTCACCATTGAGCTGTATTGTAAAGCTTTGACTAGGGCAGGGCAATGAGGAAAAAAATCTTATTACAATTTTTTCATATCAGTCAATATAAATATATATCGATAAGAACCAAAGCACTATTTCAGTCAAACTTACAGGTTCCTTTTTATTCCTAGGGAGCATGTAAAAACATAAGGTTAATTTTGATTTAAATATCATTTATTTTCTTTTAAGACATAATACATTACACAATTGTATTTCAAATAAATAAAATAGTTATATATAATAACTAAAATCTTTATTTTCAACAGGCCAGTTTCATTGTTTTTTTTTTTTATTAATCTGTTGAATCACAATTCAAAAGCAATGTCTGATTTTCATTAGATAATTTTCAATTAATTTATTTTTATTATTACTTTTGTCAGTTTCAAGTTATTTCAGTGACAATTGTGGGTTTTTCTTTCTTGAATGGAAGGACTGTGGGCTCAGTCCTTGCTGTTTCTCACCATAATGTCAGTAAACATTAACTTCATGGTGGAGCAACTTAGAATTCATGATGTCAGGATAGGAGGGGAACTGATTCTCTACTTCTGCAAAGACATAAGGTGTAAAATACTTTGATTAGTCTAGTTGCCTAAAAGGTCCCTAAATGTTTTGTTTTCTCTGACCAGCACGCCAAAGAAAAGCTAAATTTGTGAAATGTGATTATGTGGAAAAAAGAACAATTAATCAACCAACAGTTTCTTATTTAACACTTTGAACAACCTGCTTTATTTCAGTTCTATATTGAAGTAAACAGGCTGATGAACAAATGTGAAAAGGAAATTTATCAATGAGAGCTACTGAACGTTATCCTCCCGTGACATAATCCGCTGCTGCAGATCAGAAGTCAGTGTATCTTCTGTATCTCAGCATGACAACGCCACAAACTCAAGCTCACTAACTCACTAACAAGCAGAAATCAAATATCAGGCTCTTGTTTCTATACAGAAACAAAAGGAGTGCAGTGGTTATTGGTGGATATAAGTCAGAGCTGCTCTTGGATGGCAGTAACTCACACCTTCGACCCCCACAAGAGAAGCAAAACACTCACACCTGCACTTAAATAAGCTGGTCTGAACTGAACCTGATGATTTTCTGATGAAATGAAAAGGGTGATGATTTCAAAATCAATTTAGTGCAGCGAGATATTTGCCAACTAAACATGTCAATAATACTTTCTGAGATGAAAACAGAAAAAAAGCACATTCTGTGGAATATCTGAATTTGATCCAAAATGGATTGAAAATCAATCTTGACTCAATAAACACAAACGTAGGAGACTTATTTTTTGCTCTGGTGCCAATACATTCACTCATGCTTTTAGACCATTGAACTGCAATACGTAAATGAAATGGAAACTGATCTGCAGCTTTAGTCATTCAACTGCAGCAGTTTTTTGGGGGGAGTCTCTGTTCAGTCTCCTCTTGACTGAAGAGCCCTATGGGAGTTCATTAACTTCCAAAACCACTGCAGCATTTCTTTCAGCCTCCCACTCTCCAGCCCCAGTTTCGCTAAACAGTGAGCAGCTATCAAAGTGAAGCCTTCATTCTTGCCTCACACAACATCATGTGGCCTTTGACCTGAGCATGTTGGGTACTTGGCCGCATTATCTCACTGTGTGTCTTTGTGTTACTACGTTATTCTAGATGTGCTGGAACTGATGCTTTTTTGTTTTCTAACATAAAATCCTGCTTTTTTCCATGTTGTCATGGCTGTGATGTCACCATCTGCCCTGACAGCTTCTGCGTCTGCAATTGTGGAATATCATGGTGCCTGATTTTTTTGAGAGGGAGGGTGAGTGAGGAGGCTCAACGTGTCAGCTGTGTGTTTGTGTTCAAGTGTGTAGATATGTGCATGCATGAGAGAACGGTAGCGTTCTCCTATCAGCCCGCTCATTCTCACTCTCTATTGTGTGTCTCTGTACATGGAGATTGGTCTGTTTGTGTCCGCTGTGCTGCAGCAGCTCAGAGGGAGTGTGTGCTGCTTAAACACACCCAGACAAAAACAGCAGAGTGCCTGAATGCGCCTAACATCACCTGAGGATGCAAGCTGTCCTCTGATGCAGGAGGTCAGTGTAGTTCTGATGGATTAGCCTCATCCAGATCAGCTTTGTTGTGCACCTTCACACAGCTGCCACGCCATATTAGACTGTTTCACACTGCTCTTCTGTGTCTGATTGTTTTTCTTCTTTTGATTTATGACTGCTGGTCAGATAAGACGACATCTGAAGATGTCATACCGGACTGCAGAGTTTTGTGAATGGCATATTTTAAAATTATACTATTGTCTGATATTTTCTAATCACAACCATCACTCTATATTATTGGATCGATGTTTTGCTACTTTTTGGCTACATGTCTTTTTGGTAACTATAGACAAAGTTGGGCTATAAATTATATGGCACCAATAAGATTTTACTTCTACTTTAATGTAAAATAGTTTTAATGAATGATTTTCTCACTTTCTGCCTTCATTTGTCTATTGGTAAAATATCCAGCTCACTGATGTTTCTCTACATAAAGGTCCATGATAAATGAAGAAGCTTCATATTGATGGGGCCTAGTTACTAAAGTCTTTATTTACTGCTAACCTCAAAAAGAAAATGAACTAGATGCTTAAACATCTTTCACCTCAAATAACTAAAACCAGCTTGGCAGGATTCACTGGTATTGGGCCCTGTCAGTTTCTCATTATCTCTGCTGGATTTGTTTATTTCTCAGTACAAAAACATATAATACAGGTAGGTCATGTCTACAGCTTTAATACATGACACTGACTGTAGCACTTAATATCAGACTATCAAGTGCTGAATCTGAATCAGATGGCCGTGAATAGCCAGAAAAATCAGATCAAAATAAAAGTCTATTGATTTTTTTTTTTTGTTTGATCAGAGGGTCACTGATAAAAAATATCAATCAGATTTTAATGTTATTAAGAGAAGTTTCATACGTTTGTTGACTTATTTGAATAGATAGTTCCTGATTGAGATTTGTAGATTCTATTTACTGGCAAATTAACCATTTAATTCTCTTGTATGGCTACTGGAGTATGACAATTGTCATTTGAAAACTGAAAGACCTTTCTGATAAATAGAAACATGTGTCCAGAACAGAGTATTTTAAACCATTAAGCACAGAAGCAGCTGGCATTAAACAATTTGTTAGATGTCTAACTTTTTTCCTTCTCTTTATCAGAGCGTTCCTTATTTAAATGGTAAACTTCTTACCACTGAACTGTATTCACTTTTAACTAAGCTTTTATTAGACAGTTCATTTAAATTACATTTTGGCTAATTTTAGCCTGTATTTTTTAGACATGGTCCTAGTATGCATGCTTGGGTTTACACATCACTTTCGTATTGAAACAATCAATACCTGTTTCAGAAAATATTTACTAGTATTTAAGCCCTGACCTTCTAGGCCTGGATCCTATATTTGTGCAGTATCTTTTTTTTTAGGTCAAAATCTGTTAAAAATAAAAAGGATTTCCTCCAAATTGATCCTCAACGCTTAACCTCACCCTAAAATGTATTAATAACTATTGAAGTACTGCCCCAGCTGATAAATCTGACCTGACAACTACTAAAAGGCACCTGCTAATATCTGAATAATCATCACCACAGGTGCATCTTTGTCCTCTCCTATTCTGCGCTTCAGTGCCTTTCTTCTCCAATGAAACGCTGATTAAACCTTGACGTGGTCGGTCTTGATGTTAGTCTACCATCCTGACAACCACAATGGCATTTGCCTTCCCTGTTGCTTCTTTGTCCCGCCCCCCCACCAACAACAACAACACCACCCCTCCACATGTCAAGAAAAGAACATGTCAATCTATAAATCTTATTTTATGATCTACAAGCATCTGGAAATGAGGCCTCGTTTTTAACTTTGCAGTGTCTTTGTTTTTCACAATGTGCTGACCAACCAGCCACTTTCCTTTATTAACCTGCTCTGCTATAAGCTTCAAAGTAAATATATGTGATCTGGCATGACATCCAGAGGGAGGAAAGAAGCACCCAGCTTTGAATTCCTTTTATAACCATTACATCCTTCTACTTCTTCACTCTGGTCTAATGAAGCCCCAATTAAAAGTCTTCCTAAACTATTTCATCCTTTTATCACCTGCAGGCCTCACTTTCTCTGCTGCAAGGTTTACTCACAAACCTTAAAGCGGCCTGCAGAGTTACGCAATACAGCGTTAGTGTGCTGTAGAGGCTGAGGCAGAGGGAGGAGTGCCCTGTTTGTTTGCGTGTGTGTGACCAACAGCGTGTTGTTGTATAACGGACGCCTACCCACGACTCGTCCTCTCTGCTCCAGGCGGCGTGTGTCGGTGATGAAGCCGGGCTGGCTGCCCTGCCCTCCGGGGGCGTGCTGCTCGGGCTTTGTCCTGCCGCTGTCCGCCCTCTCGTCACCCGCCGCCTTGCCAGTCTTGTTCTTACCAGCCACCGGGGAGCCTGCGCCGTCTGAGGGGTTTGCGCTGGCTCTTCCCTGATTCTCCTGCGACTGGAGCTGGAGCATGAGTCGTTGGTTTTCTTGCTCCTTCGTGGCGGTCTCCAGCAGCAGCGCGTTCAGGCTGGAGCCCACTGTTTTGCTTATTTCCTGGACGGCGAGCTGAACGACCTGCTCCAACACGGACTCCAGCTGGCCCTGGAAAAACGAAATGTACACGGGCCCGTTCATGTTTTCGCCCCCTCCGGTAAGAGGGCTCTTTCATTCTTCTGTGCCCGAGCCCCCAGCCCACCCCCTGCCCTGTCTCCCAAACGGAAAACTGGGTGAAAATCGGCCCCGGGTGGCTCGGCTGCTCCGTCTGCTGCTCGGCTTTTTCTCCGGCTACATCTGCTCTCTCCGCCTCAGCGCGCCGCGCGAGCTCAGCCTCTCCGGACGCTTTTTCTTCTCCTCTGACGTGTATTAGCTCGTGACAGACCAACCCACCGGTGCATTACCGCCCCCTGCGGGGCTGGAGTGTGCAGCATGACGTTAAACACCGTCACCGTATAATCCATCCATCCATCCATCCATCATCTATACCCGCTATATGGGTCACAGGGATCTGCTGGAGCCTATCCCAGCTCTCTTTGGGTGAAAGGCAGGGGTCCACCCTGGACAGGTCACCAGTCCATCACAGGGCCACAGAGAGAGAGACAAACAACCTCACACACTCACACTCACTCCTATGGGCAATTTAGAGTCACCAATCAACCTGACATACATGTTTTTGGACTGTGGGAGGAAACCAGAGTACCTGGAGAAAACCCACACAAGCACAGGGAGAACATGCAAACTCCACACAGAAAGGGCCCCTGATGGGTTGTGAACCCAGGCCCCTCATGAACCCCTTATAATCTTTCTCTTAAATACTCTATATATTCTACCTGGTGTATTCCCTAAGACCCTGCTCATGAAAAGTCACCATGTTTGACCTGTTGGTGACTGAAGGAGATGGTTCCCCCTGTTCATTAATCAATCATTTTATTCATTTATTATTAATTTTGTACTGTTACTGGTTGATAACATTTGCATTTTGCAGTAGGGTGCTTGGCTGTTTTGTATAATGTATGACCTTAGGTCAGTATTTTCCTCCCCTCTTCTTCTGCTGCCATCCTCTCTGCGCCAGCATATCTTTGTATATTTTATAAATGTCTTCCCGTTTCATTATCATCCAATACTCCAGCTGTACTGTTTGTCCATAGGTCCCCTCCGGAAGCTGCCGGAAACACCCGACTAGAGGCGCAGCTGCATTTTCGCGCCTATACACGTGTTTGCCTGCGCGCGCCATGCACGCTCGCGCTCTTGCAGCCAGCCATTTTGGCTTTCAGAAAATAACATCAGTCAGTGCCAAACGTCAGGGCAGACCCAGAAACGTATTATTACTGAAAAATATCTTAAAAGTACACAGTGTAGCTGCACAGCTCTGAAGTACTGCAGCTCTCCTAAACATAGACTACTTCTTTATTCTCTGAGTTATAGCCTTAGTTATTCTAAAACCTGGGGATGTGGGCGTTAATCTATAACTGGTTCTTTGGGTTTAAGCTGTTTCTGATGCTGAGCTCATGCATACTGTCTTTTCTGTATATAAATGGATGAATTAAGAGACGAATGCCCCCTGGGCACAGACGTGTAAAATTAACCCAATCTCACTTACACATGAGCAACACTCAGACTGAAAGGAAAAAATGCAAATGACACATCAGTATCTTTGTGTGGTCACTTTTTGCACACTTTTTTGTGTTGTACATTTGATTTTAAATGGATAAACTGTAAATTTTACACTCAATAAACCATAATGACAAAGTGGAAACATATATATACATATTTATATATATATATATATATATATATATATATATATATATATATATATATATATATATATATATATATATATATATATATATATATATAAAATTCCCTTCTCACCCCTATGGGTGGTGTGTGTGTCTTCCTCAATCTCGGGTCCTCTACCAGAGGCCTGGGAGTTTGAGGGTTCTTCGCAGTATCTTAGCTGTTCCTAGCACTGCGCTCTTCTGAACTGAGATCTCTGATGTTGTTCCTGGGATCTGTTGGAGCCATTCTCCCAGTTTGGGGGTCACAGCCCCGAGGGTGCCAATTACCACGGGGACTACAGTTGCCTTCACCTTCCACATCTTTTCTAGCTCTTCTTTAAGGCCTTGGTATTTCTCCAGCTTCTCATGTTCCTTCTTTCTGATGTTGCTGTCACTTGGGAACGCTACATCTACCACTACGGCTTTCTTCTGTTGTTTGTCCACCACTACTATGTCCGGTTGGTTAACCATCACCTGTTTGTCGGTCTGTATCTGGAAGTCCCACAGGATCTTAGCTCGGTCATTCTCCACCACCTTTGGAGGTGTGTCCCATTTTGCCCTTGGGACCTCCAGCCCATACTCGGCACAGATGTTCCTGTACACTATGCCGGCCACTTGGTTATGGCGTTCCATGTACGCTCTGCCCGCTAGCATCTTACAACCTGCTGTTATGTGCTGGATTGTCTCAGGGGCATCTTTGCACAGCCTGCACCTGGGGTCCTGCCTGGTGTGGTAGACCCCGGCCTCTATCGATCTTGTGCTCAGGGCCTGTTCTTGTGCTGCTACGATCAGTGCCTCTGTGCTGTCTTTCAGTCCAGCTTTTTCCAGCCACCGGTAGGACTTTTCGATATCAGCCACTTCTTGTATCTGTTGGTGGTACATGCCGTGCAGGGGTTTGTCCTGCCATGATGGTTCTCGCTCTTCTTCCTCTGCATCGGGCTTCTGTTGCCTGAGATATTCAATGAGTATTCCATCACTTGGGGCCATCTTCCTGATGTACTCATGGCTCTTGGCCGTTTCATCTTGGATGGTGGCTCTGACGCTCACCAGTCCCCGGCCTCCTTCCTTCCTCTTAGCGTACAGTCTTAGGATGCTGGATTTGGGGTGAAGTCCTCCATGCATTGTGAAGAGCTTCCTTGTCTTGACATCAGTGGCTTCTATGTCCTCTTTTAGCCAGCTTATTATGCCAGCGGGGTATCTGATGACCGGCAGGGTGTAGGCGTTGATGGCTTGGACCTTGTTCTTCCCATTTAGCTGACTTCTTAGGACTTGCCTTACTCTCTGTAGGTATTTGGCTGTGGCTGCTTTCCTTGCGGCTTCTTCTTGGTTCCCATTTGCCTGTGGGATTCCAAGGTACTTGTAGCTCCCCTCAACATCCGCTATGCTGCCTTCTGGGAGTTCAACTCCTTCAGTCCTGACAACCTTCCCTCTTCATTATCATTCGACCACACTTGTCCAGTCCGAATGACATTCCAATGTCGTTGCTGTATATCCTGGTGGTGTAGATCAGTGAGTCGATGTCTAGCTCGGTCCTGGCATACAGCTTGATGTCATCCATGTACAGGAGGTGGCTGATGGTTGCCCCACTTCGCAGTCAGTATCCGAAGCCAGTCTTAGTGATGATCTGGCTGAGGGGGTTCAGGCCTATGCAGAACAGCAGTGGGGACAGAGCATCTCCTTGGTAGATGCCACACTTGATGGAGACTTGCGCTATCGGCTTGAGGTTGGCTACTAGGGTTGTTTTCCACAGTCCCATTGAGTTCCTTATGAAGGTTCTTAGGGTCCTATTGATGTTGTACAGCTCCAGGCATTCCAGGATCCATGTGTGAGGCATTGAGTCGTAGGCTTTCTTGTAGTCAATCCAGGCGGTGCACAGGTTGGTCTGCCTGGTCTTACAGTCTCGAGCGACCGCTTTATCCACCAGTAGCTGATGTTTTGCTCCCCTGGTGTCCTTACCCATTCCTTTCTGGGCCCCGCTCATGTATTGAGCCATGTGCCTACTGATCTTAGCCGCTATGATGCCCGACAGGAGTTTCCATGTTGTACAGAGGCAGGTTATCGGACGGTAGTTGGATGGGACTGCTCCCTTTTGGGGGTCCTTCAGGATCAGGACTGTCCTGCCTTCAGTTAGCCACTCTGGGTGAGTCCCATCCATTAGCAGCTGGTTCATTTGAGCTGCCAGGCGCTCATGGAGGGCAGTTAGCTTCTTTAGCCAGTAGGTGTGGATCATGTCAGGCCCCGGTGCTGTCTAGTTCTTCATGTTTGAGACCCTTTCTCGGATATCTGCCGTTGCGATGGTTACTGGTTCCTGTTCAGGGAGGTTGCTGTGGTCTGCTCTCAGGTCTGCCAGTCACTGGGCATTGGTGTTATGTGATGCCTCTTTAACGCAATACTGGATATATATATATTTTATATATACACATATATATATATATATATATATATATATATTTTTTTTTTTTTTATATATATAAAAAATATGTATAAAAACTATATATATGTTTTTTGCTTAATTCAAAACTTTGGACTATGCTAAATTATGTCCAGTGTGCAAATGAGGTCATGATCGTATTAATAGTTCTTCTTCTGATTTGGCTGATTTACATTGGATGCCCTTCCTGGGCATATCTTTTACATGCAAAAACCTTAACCTGTAAAACCATTAAAGCTGTAAAACAAATGTAGTGCAGTACAAAGTTTTGCCTCTAAAATGTAGTGGTATAAAGTGTTAAGTATAAAATTGTATTAAAAAACCCAAATTTGTACTTAAGCACAGCACTTGACTAAACGTACTTGGATACTTTCCACCCCTGCATCTATAACTGAAAACCCTCCTGTGTGTGTTGTTGTGATCCTAATCAAGGCCTCGCCTCTGACAGATGTTGTCCTGCAGTCTGTGCCACTGGGGTTTGCATTGTAAATGAGCTGGCCTGTGTGTTTTCTCCTGTTTCTCCTGTTGGGCTTGTGTACTGCAAACACACACACACACACAGTAAAATGCTCTTATGTAACATTTGAAACAAGAACAATAACTGCCTTCAGTTCCAGCTACACACTAATAGATTAATGACCAACTCTCTGCTTTCATCTGGGTTTCAGTCCTTTACATCAGTTCCTACATACCATTGCCATTTAGCAATATGCGTCTGCAGAGTCTGCTTTCCAAACAAAGACTGTCTGATTCTTCCAATATACCGAATTAGAAACTCTGTGACTTCATCAAACATGACCTCTGCTGCACACGTGCAGCTGTACCTGTTGGAACTGGTGTGAGATTACAACTGGAATCACACAACGTGACATGTGAGTCCCACCCTCTTCCTCTTTCGCTGCGGTACCACTAATGGAAAAGACGTTTAGTTGAAGAAATCTTTTTCACAGCAGACATTTGAACTTGTTGAACACAGGTATAATAAAGAACATTATCAACTGATGCATTGCGTTCATCACTGAAACTGAGTCATTACTGACAATACCTGAAATTAAGAGTCGAGCAAGGCATCGTTTGAGTAACAGAAATTGGAATTATTAATTATAATTTTGGGATTTGGCAGACTGGTTGGACAAGACAAGTCTTGTGAAAGTGTTATTGTAGGTTCTGGGTAAATGTGACTGCATCTCTCACTATTTCCAGACTTTTTACAAACCAATAATCAGTTAATTACATTAGATAATAATCAGCAGATTAGAATAGAGTAAAATAAGATAATAGAAGAGAAGATAAACTTTATTAATCCCTGAATGAAAATTGATCTCATTTTTTCTAATATGTTCCATACTATAGTACACAGGCTTAAGTAGCCCTGGTCTGCAAATAGTAGGCTATATGTTATAGTATGCTGTATATGCTGGAATGGATAAACTAAGGTTAAACTAAGCTTAGTTTCAGTCTTATTCCTGTTTATTGTTGTAGTAGCCAAATTGTCGCATGTCATTAAGCTGGATGCAATGATTAGTTACTGAATAGGATCAATGCAGAGGTGCCAGTGGTGGTTTTGTTTCAGGCTGTAAAATTATCAGCTCTTTAATTCAGCATTACGTCGCTGACAACGACACAGCAGCAGTAGAAAGGATCGGGAGAACATCTCTGTTCTGTGTCTGCAGAGCCCTCTCCTCTCTGCCTCTGATTGAGCGCATGCCGCAGCAGAGGGACACTCCCCCTTTAAAAAAATAGAACTGCGCGTTTGCTTCGGGCAGTACGGTAACGGCAAAAACTCTGAGTCTGCAGCTTCAGACGAAGGCGGAGTCAGCATCATGGTCGGTCATCTCCACCTCCGCTGAGTAGCTGAATGAGGCAAAGCTGTACCTGGCCGTGCCACACGCCCAAATCCCTGCGGCCTCCGGTGCCTCTGTGACGGGGGCCTTTGGCTGGATGCATGCATGCTGCTTTTTTAAAGTTCCCGTTTGTGGGCCTGCAGTGAGAATGTTACGTGAATGCAACGCTGTTATGCCAGCAATATGTTTACAGGACATGATCATGCGGACACAGTGGTGGGGAAGTGGTTTTATCATTTCCTTCTTTATTTCAGTTCGCATGCATCACTAGATTCAGCGGCATGCGTTTAAAGCTTTATTCATCACGCAAACTGCATGAACACAACTTTTTAAAGACTAACCCTTCTTTGCAGATTTTGGTGCCTTGCGTGATCTTTATGAGCTTTGTGGGTTGGGACATAAATCATAAAAAAAAAAAACTAAGAAGGATCAAATTGAAATGTTCTACCTCTTGAAGCACATTTGTTATGGGCATTTTGACTTAATGGGGAGTTTAAATTAGGGCATTTTGTCTCTGCTGGTTATGTTAGTGATTTTTGGTGTGTTGTCATTGGCTATGCATTGATGTGGAATCCCATTTCAGCCAGTAAAAGAAGAAGTGACCAAACCACATTGAAAAACACATTGAAGTTTACCATTGTATTCTCCCATTATTAGGTCGTGTGTCCTGGAAGCAGAGCCATTATTATTACTACATATGTTGCAACTGCTGCTCAGTCAAACTTTGTCTTTACTGATACTGTTGATTATTTTTGCCTGTGTATATGAACCTTTTCACTTTCTACTTTGCTTTGTGCTTTGCTGCTGCTCTTTGTGCATATCCATGCTTCTGTACACATCTGGTAATTCATCCCTATCCGGTAGGATTTGGCTGACATGAATTAAAAGGGCCAGCCTTCATCTGCAGCAGAGGGGCCGTGGTCGGTTTTATGAGACACATGTGCCCATTTAAGCATGATTGTAGCTGAATGCTGTGGCTAATCCTATAGACTGCTCCTACAGAGATTTAATTATCTCTGCCTTGGCTACCAGCCCTTCCTTAGGAATGTTTGCAAGCGGTCAGAGGGATAGGCACAGAAATTATCCAAAGAAAAAACACATGGATCCTGAAGGGAAAATTCTAAATGTGGATAAAGCTGCAGTTATTTGAAAGCTCCAG
This sequence comes from Mastacembelus armatus, assembly GCF_900324485.2. NCBI lineage: Eukaryota > Metazoa > Chordata > Actinopteri > Synbranchiformes > Mastacembelidae > Mastacembelus > Mastacembelus armatus. The sequence goes on from NC_046640.1 coordinate 4,381,363, forward strand.
TCTGATACAGAGAGGTGATTCTATAAAGAGCAAATTGTGTTTTCTCACCATGAAGCTGAAGATGTCTGTTCATGAAAAACTGCCTGCAAGTGTTGCTGGGTGTTTGTAGGAAAGAGAAAATGAATTGGTCACAAAGAGTAGTTAATCTTAACTGAGCAATTAATCTCAGAGGAGTTTACCTTACCCTCAGATTGTCAGGTATGTCTTCAACATGTTGACTAATCCACTGCTGATTTATGTGCTGTGCTCTCCAGCAACACCACAGTCCCAGAGGTTAAGTGACTTCATTGATGGTAAAAATACAGATGGATGTTCTTCAAACCTAAACCACTAGTCTGCAATTAGATACAGGGCTTTATTAATCCCAGTGCAGTATTTCAGCATAAGGGAAACAGGATCTCACTGTGAGGTACATTTAGTAGCTTTTGATCGTATCACAGTTGTTATGACACTGTCGATGTTCCAGCGGCTTGTTGCAACCACCAGTTACATCTTGGTTAGTTGATATCGATTGACTGTAGTTATTATGACACGAGCAAAGGAGGAAGTCAGGTGATGTGTCAAAGCACGACACAGGCCATGTAAGTCAAAGGTTCAAGGTCGATGTGTGGGGCATGCGCAGGAATTTCCCACACTGGTGGAGACTGGTGTTTCCTGTGTGAACTGCAGTGTTCTGTTTTATCTATGACCATTTCACAGCCCTTACCATGTGTTTATTATTGTAACCATGATGATGAAGTAACCTTAACAATGTAGTTACTTGACCAAACCCACAATCTTTCATAACGTCTAACCAAAACATTACTGTAACTGTGTTTCTGATTATTTCCATGACAATGAATGTCTCATGTTGTGTCGAGGCCTGTTCCTCCTTCAGATTTCATTTCTCTGCCATTTGATTAGTGTTTCCCCTTAACGCCCCCACGCCCCCCTAGATGGTTGGCATTAGGGATTGTGTTATGGTCAGGGTATGGTTGGATGTCAGGTCCAGCATCACAGAAGACTAGCATTCAGAAGACTGAATCATCTTGGACAGCAACACTTTCAGTTTCTTTCTTCACTCCTCCAGTCTGCAGTCTGCTCACTCAGCAGAAATTTATGTGAATGATCAAATAAATACATCAGAGCTTTGATGAGATTCACTTCAACAAAATACAGCAACAAAAAATCCTAAAGATACAATAAATCTGCCACATTCAGAGGCAACACAAAATCTATATACAACTTCATGTATGCAGCATGTAAACTGAGTGTATAGCACAGTCACTTTAATTTAAATACTGAGTGCAGCTTTCAGGTGTGAATGTGTGAATGTGTTGGTGAGAAGCTGAGAGCTAAATACAGCATCATGTGGGAAAATCTGAAAACTTGATATTGATTTTGTCCCGTTTCCCAGTTTCTCCTCCGTGCTCACCATCCTACAGCTTCAAACTCCTATTTTTAGGAACAACAATTACACTTTACAGCTTTTGGACAGATAATGATGAAGCAGGATTAATAAGAGAGAATATGACAATGTTAGTTTTAAATAAGTCTTGTCACATTTTTCTTCAGGGAGCCGGAGTCACAGAGGGGTATTCAGGGTGCATGACAGGTGTGTAAGTTTGGGAGTTTACATCTATCTGGTTTTCTGTGGTCCTATAGAAATGTGTCCCTATTAAAATCTGAATTGAAGTGTCAGTGAAACTTAAATATGGTAATTGACATTTCATTTTATTTAAGGAAAACAAACCAGTGAGCATTAAGCTTCCTTTAAAACTTATTAACTATAGAAGAAGCCCTATATCTAGATTGTGTGTGAGCTATGTGGAGAATCCCTTGGAGTTTTCTTCAAGAAAACAAAAGTTCTATTTCTCATTAAAACCCACAGTGTGTTCTTCAAGTCAAACAAACATGCCGAACACATTTTTGCCTCATATAACATTTGCAAAACAAATCTTAAAATCCAGTTCTAGTGCTACAATTTTTTTTTTTGTTACTATTATTGCTGGTCCATAGCAGCATTTTTTGGTGTTTTACCTCCACCTGTTGATGAGTGAAACAATGTGAAACTATTAGCAGTCACCTCGAGATAAACGGCAAAGGACCCACTCAAAGACAAACAGCTCCATATCTGTGCTGAGAGCTTTGACACTCCATAGGGAACCTTTAAGTAAGGTGAGAGCATTAAGTCAGTAAGAGTATATATTTTGTTTCAATAAGGGTGTGGAGGTCTGAGATTAATTCAGGAAACTGAAACTGTTCTTTTACCCTTTCCATTAGTAATAACCCCATTCATTGCTAACTGCAATCACAGTGTTTTTGCCATGTGAGAACAGAGAAAGCAAAAAACATCAGAATTGAAGGGTTAGAAATGTTAATGCTGAACAGTCATCTGGGGTTCTTGTCTGGCAGCAGTGTTTCAACGCTACAACTGTAGGCAGTAAAGGACAAATGTTCCTGATGTCCAAATGTTGTTTTGTTTTTGGGGTTGCAGATGTGTATGCAGAATTATAGTCTAGTGGAAGTCAACAGCAGAGACGAGCTACGTGAAGACGTGTACTGAGTTGTTGCTGCAGGCTGCACTGACTCATGAAGTCTGACAATTTGTGTTTCAGATGAACTCCTCCAGGGTTCATTTATTCCCTGCACCAGCACCTGTAGGCTGACTGAGCCTGCCTATATCTGACTCTGTGTTTCCTGCAGTCACACCTGCAGAAACATTACTCTCCTTTCAGCAGATGTTTAAAGACGCAGAGTTACACAACAGAGGAGATGAAACACATCTGTCACAGCTGGACTTCTACTGACAGACTCAAAGGCATTTGTTTTTCATTGATAGTTTTAATTTAACAAAAAACAGAAATCTGGTTTGTTTTCCAACTGGATTTATGAATGATCATTAAATATACTACACAGACAGACTGGTTCCTTTCACACAATGCAAAATCAACATATTTCTCCGGTTTGACACTTCCAAACCTTGTTCTTTAAATTATGTTTTCTAATATACACTGGCTTCAGAAATGATTCTTATTTCTTCACTTTTTGCAGTTTGTGTTGCAGATTTCACTTTAAATTTTAATGGCTGTTTGAATTATCATTGCAATGAAACTTGAGCTTGACTGGACTCCACTTGTGACAAACTGAATTCATTGGACATAGTTTAGAAAGACACAAGCCTGTGTGCATAAGGTACAGCTCACACTGCATGTCAGGTCAAAAACCAGGACATCAAGTCCAAGGAGCTCTCTGTAAACCTGTGTCATAAAACTGAGGTGAGACAGAGATCAGGGTAAGGATATTAAATATTTCTAAAGCTCTGAGTCTTTCCAGCACAGTGGCCTCAAACTGGAAAACAGAAGACATTTAGAACCTGTCTCCTCAGCAGCAGGGATAGGGACACTGGTCAGAACTGAAGAAAGGATGAATGCAGCCAAATACAGAGAAGACTTAAAGAAAAACTCCTCCAGAGTGCAGGCAAACAGCCTGGATTCAAATCATGTGTGGCTGAACAATGCTTTCTTGATATGATAACAGTATTCGCAGTACAGCTGCTGTAGCCATGTCTGCAACATCATAGATTTATCCACAGCAGCAGCATTAGGCCGAGCAGTAATCATATCCACAGTCTCAGCTTCAGCCAGGCAGAGCAGCTGCAACTCACAGCCGGTGGCTGTTACTGTCACAGCTCAGCCATTTGAAATGAGGAAGAAGCAATAAACAGTCCCATCATCTCTCCTTTCTAGCATCTGCAGAATGTTTCTCTAACTGGCTCTGTATTGGGCCTCGACCAACACACTAACCATTCCCCCTGAATCTAGAAAGGAAGCCATAAAAAAAAAGATCTGAACGTGGAGCTGCATACTAAGAAGATTTCCTATCATGCAATGAGCACACAGTCTACATTTTTCCTGTTTTATGAACCACTGAGTGAGTGAAATGTCCCGAATCTGGATTCATTGACTATTTAATACATCTGAAACTAATGACTGAACTCCAGATGGACTTCAGGGTTGCTAAGAATAGAGAATATGTGAATGTGAATAGTTCCTGAGTGGATCCTGTATTCGCAGCTCTGATTCTCATTGAACACCACACACCTGAAATATATATTGCAGAGGACATAGGAGGGGAGGTAAAACCTGTTGGTGGGAGAAGACGGCGATGAAGAGACGCTTTATGATGTTTTACACCTGCAGGTTTCAGGTTTTTCACAGATCAGCTCTGAGTGTTGAAGGATTTGAAATAAAGCGGTAACAAAGTGATGAAAAGAAAAGGCTTCTGAAATTTTCTGCGCTTTGATAAAAGGAAAAAGAGCTTTACATAAATGAATGGAGATGAATTTGACAGACCTGCACGACATATTTAGACCATAAAGACCTGTTGAATGTTGAACTGTTTATTCTGACTGTTCATACTTTATTGTTTATATAAACAGTTTGATATAATGTGGTTTGGCCTTTTAAGACTTTATTTTTATTTATTTATTTATTGTAACAAAGTTCTATTTTATTTAAATGTTATTTAAATGTGCATAAAATGTAAAAGAATTTGTAAAAGAATTAGTAGCAATATAACATCCTCTATAGGTAGTGTTGTATTATATGTGGAAGCATTGCCAAAAAAAATCATTTCTCATTCTGAGTTCATTTTTTATCTTCTTGGTTAGAAAAATATTAATGTCCCACAAATAGCTCAACACATAAATTGTCTTTGTATGCATGTGTCAAGTTAGAATTTAAAGCATTAATGTGTTATTCTATATGATCATTGTTAATATCCAATCTTTGCATAAATACCACAGGTATAATAGCAGCCTTCTAAAGCAATGAGTACAATATTGCATGGCATGTACATGTTTTTTTTTAAAATATGAAGGTGACATTTTACTGTAGGTTTACAAAACACCGAAATGTTCAGCTCAGTTTCCTGTGCATAGTAAAATACTTTTTACCTGAGCTGAACTATTGATGCAGGGTTACCACTGTCAATTATCTTAGACTGAGGGTGTCAGCAATCAACTAAATTACTAAGATAGTAACTACCATTACAATGTTTATGTGGATCTTCAGTTCAATTTTGGAGTTCAGTTCTGAGTAAACAACAAACCTGAAAGTAGGCACCTGGACAAATTATAAGAGTTCACAGCTTATGTTTGTAGTCCTACCCATGGTATTTGGCTACATCACATAGATAATTTTCAGTCTCACTGCATGCTTTTTAAGCTTTTCTACTGATGTTTTAGTGTTCCTCTACTATCGTTTTAATGAGTTGTTTTGTCCTAATGTTTGTTTGTTGTGTGTGTTTTCTGGTATTTTTGCATGTACTATTTTGTGTAAACAGGATAATTAATGCAAAATCTAAGTAAATTGCCCTAATGGATGAATGTGTTTAAAGTGATTGTCACCAGCAATAAAGGTTTTCACAAAAATCAGACTCTGGTTACTGTGAGCGGCATTAATCATGTAATGAAATTTTATGCAAAACGAATGTGTGTGTGTGTGTGTGTGTGTGTGTGTGTGTGTGTGAGTGTGTGTGTGTGTGTGCGCGCGCTGCTAAAAGCAATAGTGTTATCACTGAGGCATCATTTAATCTTATAATGTTGCCACAGAGACAAACAGGGCCATCACAGTCATCTATGATAACCTACAAGAGTGTGTGTATGTGTGTGCATGTGTGTGTTTGTGTGTGTGTGTGTGTGCAGAGAAAACCTGAGACAACAGAAAATCCTGTCATATCAAACACAACTCCAGCACTCAGTTGCGCCATACACCTCAGACAATTAAAAAAAAAACACACAGGTATTTTCCGCCTGCCCTTCAGCCACTATCCAAGGTGAAACTGTGTATCAGCTGCAGTGTGAGAGGTGACCTGCAGGGGGAGGAAGAGACAATAGTGACAGAGTGAGAGGACAAGATGAAGACAGTATTATAGTTTATTATTCCTATTACTATACATTTACATATATATATATATATATATATATATATATATATATATATATAAATTACAGGTTCCTATAGTGTTTTGTCTAACACGTTATATGTGGTCAGCAGTGTGTGTGTCTGTATGACTGTATGACAAGAGGACGGCAGCCAGACAGGGACAAAACACACCCAGTAGCTGATTTTGCTGCATTTCAAAGGACTTTAAGTGACTTCACAACACATCATGACACTTCACTTCACATGATAACAAATCATTTAACATCATGCCGCGTCTCTTCATTTTTGTTCATTTGCTTGACATCATTTTATTTCACTTCACTTGCTTTCTCACATCACATATCACATAACATCACATGATATCACGTGATGTCATGTGATATCACTAAATGTCAACTCACTTCCTGATTTTTCTCATAACATCACTTAATTTCACTCATTGTCATGTTACTCCACTCCACTGCACTTTAGTTTGACAATGTGAGGTCACTTCAGTTGACTTCACATTGCGCCCCATTGGTTTATGTGCAGGTCATCTCATGCCACTTCATTTCCAAGTTTTTAAAGTTCGGCCACAGAGCTACTTCTCACTCCGATCACACTTTACTGATTGGGACTCATCATCAGTTTACAGTAAACCTCTGTCATCACTGATTCATCCAAACATCAGCAGGATGAGTCATTCTATATCATCAACAGCGTCGACTCTCTGAAGGTTTGTTTTGGAGGCTAAGAAAACTCCAGAGTTTGACTGCCAGTCACAGTGGTGCAAAAAACAGAGTTCATTTCATTACCTGAAGACTGAAAAACTGGTCACTGGCTGAGCAATGAAGACAGATCATTTTTAACATTATCACTACTTATTTCTGAGCTATTAAATCATGAGCCTCAGGGCATTTAGTCCTTTTTCAGTCATAAAATGCAAGCACGTTAATTTAGCTGAAGACCTTGCTTCAGTCAAATAAGTCGATATGTCAGAACTGTAAAAGTCCTGTACTGATCGATTGTTGGATCGGTTTCGAGAAGTAAGCATCCCTCAGCCTTAATTAAGGTAAAAAACACTTTAGTCTAAATTTTCCAGCTGACATTGGGTGAGAGGCAAGATTTACCCTGGACATATCACAGGACAGGACACAGAGACAGACAAAAGCTCACATTCTCAGTCTTTGGACTGTGGGAGAAAGCTGGAAGAGACATTTGTACCCTGACAGCAATTCAGACTGACTACTATCCTGCTAAAGCCATAAGGACAGGCCAAACGATTTGAATCATTGATGAAACACAATCTCTTTCTTTCTCCAAGATCATTTCAAAGATCTTGGAGAAAGAAAGAAAAACACTCCCTCTTTCACAATAAAGAGTTTAATGACTTCAAAAATCTCATTTTGAGATTTAAGACACCATTTTCCATCTCAAACAAAAAGGTTTCAATTAAGATTTCAGAAAGGTTGAAAAAAAGAAGGCAGTAAGGATGAGGAGGGGATGATTGGGGGTTTCCCAGAGTGTTTCCTCTGGGCGTCCAGCCAACCTGTCAAAGCTTTTGGAGTTCATCTCCACCATTAAAAATCCATTTTAAAATCACAAGGCCCTGCTTAATAGCAGCTGGGTATAGATCACTGCTGCCACACATTCACAAAGTCTTGTATTGCTACACATGGGGCATCTGTCTCTATCATGAAGTCATCAATGTCTTCTGTCTGCATAAACACAGCTCCTTCTGCATTTTCACATTATAATCAGAGCCATTTGTGGATCACACTTGGTCTTGTTGCGTGTGCACCAAGCCCAGGTCGATCGCAGGGTTGTCAGAGAGCTGGTTAGGTTTTCAGCTTCAGGCTGAAGGACGTCACAGCAGGAATCACACCTGTGACCTTCCACCTAATGGAATTTACCTCCACTGCTATTTTAATACAGACAGTGTGTGTGTGTGTGTGTGTGTGTGCGTGTGTTTGTGTGGGTGTGTGTATCCTACATAGAGAACACAATGCAAACTGTGACATACGCACTCAGTGTTACAGTGTTTGTAATAGCAGCAGTTTATGTAGTAATAGTGCCACTAGTAGCAGTGTAACAGTAGTACTGAATGGTAATAAAGTGTGATGTTGGCAGTAGAGCTCATGTTGCTCCTCACAGTGTGGACAAAAGAGACACAAGAGCCTTTTTCATTTTGTATTCCAGCATCGATATTGTGCACAGATCTGTAGGTAATGTTGTTTATTAATCTTTACATGCTCACTTCTACATCTCAAATTGTTCTTGTAAACTGTTTCCGTTAAGAATCAGGGTCACGCACCAATAATTACTGCTCACCCTCAAATCAGTGAAATTTTCTTTTATTCACTTCAAATGGTCACCATCAGGTCATCGTCAGTGTGCAGTAGTGCTTTAAACCTAACACCAACACACCTGCCAATCTCAAGGCCTAGAAAACCAGAAGGATTTCCAAAGCAAAGGCAGGGAGAGGTCTGGAGGCCCTCCCCCTGAAAATTTGGGACACTGTTTCCTACATTCTGGAGACTTTAAAAGAATGAAAACAAAATAATAAGTACACTGCAATAGCATTTTTATGTAAAATACTTTTACTTACTTTCAGACTAATTTAATTCATGGGCATAAATAACCAGTCCATTCTCAAGTAAGCAGTAAAGCTAGTAAAGCTCATAAATAACAAAGAGCAAATAACAATGTAAAAGAACATATTGGAAAAATAATTAATCATCCATCCATTTCTAAAACACGACTAACATCCTGAGATAGCTTAGAAAAATAAGTGCAGTTTCAACTGTCAGTCCAAAGAGCTAATGTGGAAAGGTCAAGTTGTCTCCTGCTTTACACACCATTAACAAAACTTTCCACAAGAAACAGGAACTCTTCTTTCTGTGACTTCTGAAATTTTTTCTTTCTTTTGCCCTTCATTTTTGTCAGTGGAGGAGGAGGCATGAACAGTTCTCATGTGCTAACAAGCGGTCTCCCAGGAAAATCAGGGGGGTTGGCAAATATGACACCCAGTGGGTTCCTGTAATCAGAGGCATCCTCAGCTTAAATATATTAAATAATAATATTAAATAATAGTTCAAAATTACACATCCATGGAACTTCACACAAATTATACAAACAAACTTGCAGATTTTAGAAGTAAACAATTATTATTGTGGATCAAATGAGCATATAGTTTGCACCAGTGTAGCCTATTCAGACTTTCTGTGTATAATGAATAAACTTCTATCTTCTGTGAAACGTCAGGCCAACATCAAGGTGAATGTCATAAATCAACTCTGAAGGTCAGGTCAAATTCCTCATTTAAATAGTATAGGTAGGATCCAATAGATTTCATATTGTAATCATATTTTTACCAACAATAGAACAATTACTTTGTTTAAAATTGCAAGCAGAAATCATATTTGCAATTGCACCTCTAAAGGCTGATTTGACTTATGATTTTAAACAGCCAGATGTTTTTCTTACGTTGATTTTAGGGACATAACTGTAACACACATGGCAGATTTAAAAGTGCAAAATAGGGAAGCACTATATGAATGAATATTCCTACTTCTGCGATCCATAGAATCATCCATGAATCCATACAGTCCTTACATATTTTTGTTATTGGTTGCAGGTCCCATAAAGAGACTAAAAACAGGTTATCATGCAGCTGCCTTGACTGAACTAGCTTAACTACTGGATGGAGCGTAGTGAAATCAAGATCAGATTCAAGTTGCCCTCAGGAATAATTTGTAATAGGCTTAGTGATACTCTGATTTTCCTTTAGCACCACATCAACATTTTAATGTGTCCCACGCATTGGCTTGTGAACAAACACCTGGAAGAAAAATAACTTTCCCATCAGCCTCAGCTGTACTTTGATCATCCATTCATCCATTTTCCACTGTTTATCCGAGATCAGGTCATGGTGGCAGTAGGTTCAGTAAGACAGTCCAGATGTCCCTCTCCCCAGCAACAATTTCCAGCTCTTCCTGGGGGATCTGAAATAATTCCCAGCCCATATGTGATATATAACTTCTCCAGTGTCTTTTGGGCCTGCCCGAGGGCTCGTACCAGTTTAGTGTGCCCTAAAAACCTCAAGTGGAAGTCGTTCAGGAGGCATCCTAATCAGATGGCTGAACACCATCAGCAGGCTCCACCTTCTAAACATCTGTACGATATATTCTTATGTATAATAACTGATGCTCCACTGTGGGTGTTGACCCTTGGCTTTTTTGCTTTTCTGCTTTGAGTGATATTATTTACCAGCATTAGTATTCTTGATTAACAATAATGCATTTTAGTAGTTGAACCCAAATAATACCATCCATTAAAAAATTGCAACTATTCACATATATATGCTTTTCCATTTCCAAACAGCTGTGCTCATTCTGAAAAGGTGTGTAATAAATCCTTAACTGAACCCAATGACCTGTGTGCCTAGGAGTATATGTGACTGACATTTAAGTTATTTACATGCATAACCCACTGCCCCCCCGCGACCATATAAGAACACAGTAACAGATTGTCCACCCCCAATACCCCCCCCCCCCCCCCCCCCCCCCAATCCCCACCCCCACTCCCTGATCCTGATCCCCATTCACCTGAAACAAACACCTCCCTGCTGCTGCGGAGAGAGAGCGAGAGACACTGAGGGACTACAGGGAGGGCGAGGGCGAGAGGAAGGGGGGTGAGAGGGAGGCGGCGGGTAAGAGGGAGGGAACAGGGTGGAGGAGAGTAGAGGACGGAGAGGGGGGGCGCAGCAGCAGCAGCAGGTAGAGATGGAGGGAGGAGTGAAGCAGGCGCAGGCGCGCTGCCTCTCCATCCCCTCCGCAGCGCCCCCCCCCCCCCTCCCTCCTCTCTCTTTTTCTGCAGCATCAGTACCAAACCTACCCCCCCCATCCTTCCCCTTTCTCCCCCCTCCCTCCACCTCTCTCTCTCTCTTTCTCTCTCTGTCGGTTTTCCTGCCGGACTGCTGCTGCTTTGCGCGCTGCGGGGCCACACTGCGACCGCACCAAGGAGGAAGAGGAGAAAGCCGCGGACCGAAAGGGGGGCCAGTTTGAGCCAGAGCGGCAAAGAGGCACGATTTTTTTTTTACAAAAGAAGAAAAAGCAGAGGTGGAGGGTTTGGACACGCCGTCGCAGCACGGATAAAAAAATACCTCAGAAGAAGAAGCAGCAGCTGAAGGCGGAGACGCGTCACATCGCGCTGTTCCTCACTCCATCCCTCTATTCTCTCTGTCTCCGCTTTTCAGGGGAACTGAAAAAAACCTAAGAGGAGGACATAATAGAATCTTGTTGGGGAATCTCGGAGCGCAAAACGACGAACGACGCGGTGTTGGAAACCTCCCCCCCCCTCCCCTCCCGGACAAGGGCCGATTCTCCGCTTTCTAGCAGCCAGCTCGGCGCGGCAGCATCATGAAGGACCGTACGGCGGAACTGCGAAGTGTAAGCTGACATTTTCCTGTTTATCTCCATCCCCGTTGATTTCCATGTTTCTACAACCTTCCTCTCCTGCCCCTGGTCTCTTCTACCTCCTGTGGCCGCCGCAGCTTCACGGCCTCGCCGCCTCTCCTGCGCTGCATCCGGATGCAAGCGGAGAGGAGTGAAAAAAAACAGCTGAAGATCCACATTTGTGCTGGTTTGATGCCTGTGCGGAGGAGGTTTTAGTGGCAGGTTGTGTTGCGGCTCTGAGCTGGTCATGCAGTGAATACAGAGTGATGTGAAAGTAGCTGCAGAGTTGTGTGAGGATGGAGCAGAAATTGAGGCTTCTATTAGATTGATTTTTCTTTGAGCATGAGGGGACGTTTGCCTGTAGTGGAGGTTACCGTCAATAGGCTGGACGCCTTTAGTTTCTGCCTTTTTTACTTTTAACAACCGATATTTGAGCGCATCTCGACGGGGTTTAGACGCAGAGGCCCTGCTCAGCTTTTCCATCCATTTTCCCCTCATGCAGCGCTGCATGCATGATGGGAAAACGGGTTAGGCTGTGAAAAATAAATAAATAAAAAGGCTCCCATCCATGCTAATTTGGCCCTGCATGTCCATGCATGCGTGCCTGGATGACCTGATGGAGGAGGAGGAGGAGGAGGAGGCGGAGGAGGAGGGTGATGATGAGGAGGAGAGCTGACTGAAATGAGCCGCGGACCAAAATGCAGTGATTTTTTTTTTCAGAGGCCGCATCCTGCAGCCAGCGCGCGCCTCCTCCCTGATAGAGAGTCGCGTGAATGTGGGAGCATCAGTACCGATCAGGCAGAGAGAGGATCGATCCGCGGCTGGACGGATGAATCAAGATGCAGGTGGAGAGGAGCGGAGGACGCAGCTTTATCTGCTCTTTTTTCCGCGTTTCCTGCTGCTCCTGCACGGGGAGGGTGGGGGGTGGAGAGGAGTGGAAAGGAAAGGTGGTGTATGTGTGAAGGGGGGGGGGATATTTTATTGTACCAAAGCCTCACCCATTTTATGACTGTGCTGTATGGCGATCTGCACCGGGTCAGACCGGAGGTTTTAACGCGTGCGGTAGGCGGAGCGGCACGGGGTCCACCGCCTGCCGCCAGTTCCGAACGAACAGCTGACGCTGTTGGGCGGACTGGGGTGGGACTTTTATTTATTTCTTTATGTATTCGGGTGGGTGGGAGTGGGAGGGGTGTGGAGAGGGCGACGGGGGTGGATGAGGGGGAGGGGGGAGGGTGTCACATCAGCTGCTCAAACTGCAGCAGCTCCACGCGCCTCCCGCCTCCGCCACCACACGGGTTCAACTGGGTTCGCGTCAGGCAGAGAAGAACCCTATCATCTATCACATTTGGTTGACTTATTTGTCATTTTATAGGTTACGGAATTTTCTTCAGCTTCACTTCCTTCCCTTCCAATTGTCTGTGTGTGTTACAGATATATTTTTGGGGTGGTAGTAAGAACCTGATCAATAAATTAACAGCTGAATGGTGTGTGTGTGTGTGTGTGTGTGTGTCTAGAGGTAATTTGCTTTAAAAAAGTGACAGCCTCATCAGCTGCCTGGAGTTTACCGCACTGCTGTTCATCCAGCTGTCTGTCTCTATCCATCATTTCTTCATTTGTGTCTTTCTTCTTTACATTCTTTCATCTTTTTGCCTTATTTCTTTTATTCTGTCTAGTTTGTCTTCATCTTTTCTCCATTAGTTTCAGTCTTCTTCTATCCTCTGTCCCTCCATCTCCCATCCCTATCTTCTTCCATGGAACGACTACTTATTATAGCCTCCTTCATCCATCCGCCCATTTAATGTCACTTCCATCTTCTTCTCTCCTTCTTTTCCTTTTATCCCTTTATCCTCAAGGCTCTGTCATCTTGTCTTTTCTTTCCCCTATATCCATCTTTAATTTTATTCATCCACTACTTCCCCATCTTTTTTCCTCCTCTCCTGGTTTTATGCACATTTTCAATATGTGCACAAAATGAATGGAAACACTGAACATGATAAGAACACTCAAAATACTGTAAAAATGTTTTTATGTTTGTTATGTAGAAGAAAGAAATGATGAACAGTGCAAGGTTGCCATCCAAATCTCAAATTTTAACAGGTCCAAATAAAATGTGACAGATGTGACAGAATCCATACTGCTATGTGACTCTTGAGTGCACTAGTTGACGGTGAACATGTGACATCATAAAAAGAGTCTCAGTCTAAGCTCAAACCATGAAGACCTGCACATAGAAGCATGATGGAAATCTGACATTTCTGTTTCACACGTCTGATGTTTCTGTCTGCTCACCGAAAGTGATGTTTAAGTCGTGCTTCATCATGTAATCCCTAAGCCTGTCTCACGTTTTCATCCACACATCTGTGTTTCAGTGGTGGAGGAAGGACTGAGATCTTCACGCTGTAAAAATACTTCACAAGTCCAGATTTCAAAATCCTACTCAATTAGAACAGAAATATAAACCTGTGCGGAAAATCTGTCAGTCATTAACTCCTGCGTCCATCCATCACACCCTTAAATGCTTTTCCTCTTTTCTCTCTCATCCTGCCATCCTCTCACCCTGTGCTGTGCCTTCTTCCACCCTACACACATTATCTCACTCGTCTGTGCTGAAACAGACACCACACAGGGAAAGGTGTAGTCTTTATTGTTTCATGATGAGTGAAACTCTGCCTTCAGCATCCTATAGACCTACTCTTCTTAAATTTGTCTTTTTTTTTATTAATGAACCTGTCCTCTCCTGTCGGCCATGTTTGGATGATCACTGGAGTAAAATCCGGCTCTGGCTCACGTAATCCTGCCGGCAACAGATGCTGCTGTATCATGCAGCAGCGGTAGCTTGGTAGTAATAATTATATTTTTATGTAATCGTCCACATCACAGTGACGCTGCTGCATGCTCTCCTCCTCCTCTGCTGCTGTTTCACCACCACGACTCAAGCAGCTCTGAGTCCACGAGTCTGAACAAATGCTGGGAGTGTGTGACTGAACAAGGAGGCAGAACTCCTATAATCAACCACAATGATACTACAAAGCTGTAAATAACACTGAGTAATATTGCCTTGACAGAAATATCACAAAGAAATACAGCACAATGAGTTCAGGCCTGTTTGCAAATTCAAATTTCACAGTCCTAAAAAATTTTGAATTGAAATCTCTTTACACAAGATTCTGTGACCAGAAGCTGTCCAAATATGAAAAATAGACTTTCTGATTCTTTGCATTAAATCAGGAGAAAATTAGAATATTTGAAAAGATATTCTCTGATTTGTAATAAAAAGCTGATTCTCTGGCAAATGCTGCATCACTGTTACTTGCTGCAGCAAAATGCTTTGTCATGTTAGGCTGCGTCACTGAAGTTATTTTTGGAACAAGATAGTTATATTTTGCAGGAATATTTCAGGTTTTGATTAATTTTAGACTTTGATATATGTATTGCTATTATGAAAGCTACTTTACACAAGGTCATTCACCACTGGTGCAAGAGTGTAGGTTTGGTACTGCGGAGGATGTTGGGGTGGCTGGATGGGTCAGCGAAGTGGGTATTGTCCCCTCTTGTTCCTGTAAAACCAAATCAAACCTTGAACATAAAACACTTTACACGGAGGGGCCCAGACTGCAGCAGACGTTTTAGATGTTATCGAGCCTTTAAGGCCAGGACTGAGGTATCATGCCTAACTCATACATGATTGAGTTTTGAGCACTTCAGGATTTTGGAAGAACAAATCCTTCAAGAGTCATTTTTAAGAGTACAGTAGCTTCTAGATTCTTGATGTGAAATACTGAAATTAATTTGTGCCCAAATGATCAAACATTTACAAGTCACTTTCCTTCAATACATGCTATAAAACCATGGCCAATACATGTGCATGCGAGAAAACATATTTTCTGTGGCTTCATGTGTGCCTACACCCATTAGTCATTTGTGATACCAGAAATCTGATATCCTGATGTGTACTGGTCAAATTCTTTTTTTTCTTTACTCCACTGGATTCACTATTTTCCTTCATGTCTATTTGTTCATCTTTGTCTACAACGTTAACATTAACATTTTGAATGAAATGATTGATCAGAGGAATACAGGATATTTATTTAGCTTTACTGCTCAGTGCATGCTCTCAGTGATCCCTTCATTTGTTCAGAAAAAAAAGAGTTGGAAATGGAGAGACAGAAAAGAAAAGAGAACAGACTGCTGGGTAATAAACTGCTCATGGGTGTGTGTGTGTGTGTGTGTGTTACTGCACCTTATCCCATTATCTCATTGATTATAACAGAAAGAAAGGCTGAAGGTGGGGGTTGGGGGCAAGTAGAAACATAATTCACTCTCAAAGGTGTTATAAGGATATTTAAAAAAAGCCACAGGAACATGCACACACAGTTTGTTCATGAACACAAAATAAATTTTCAGATCTGACCTCACATTGCATTTTACTCGTTTATTCTACTGAGAAAACCACTTGCCTGGGGTTCTTTAGTAGCTGTTCAGGATCTTTTGATCAGTTCACATGATCTTCCACAGAAGATGGGGTTAATATAAGTGACTTCTTCTGAAGTTTGAGGCTTATACATCGATCAGACAGCTCAAGAGGTTTTATTGTTAATATATATAGTCACCACCATCACTCAAGGCAGAAAAAAAACTGCAAAACCTACCAGAATGCAAGAGTACATTGACAGATGACTAAATCTGTCAGTCTAAATCTGATCTGGTTGACGCACAAAACAGGGAAAATAAAGTTCTCTAGAATGGAAACAAGGACATTAATTGGAAATCTGACCAATTAGGTTTTTTTCTGGAACAGTGTCAAACTAATATGAGCACACTAGACTAGAAGAGGGTGCGTTAAAAACCTGACAGCTTGCGTGGTTGCTTTATCCTCCTGGAGGCACCAGGTGGGTGGGTGTGTGCATGATGTAGTGTTTGTTTGACTTTATTTACACAGAGCACACACACACACCTGCTGCAGACAGACCGCCGGCTGCTGCCATCCCATCTCCCTCTCACTATTGACTTGCTCAAGGGCACCTTGAAAGCAGTGGTCTGACACTTCCTGCTGTCTGACACTTTCAAATTAAAAGTTTCACTGAAACGCCGCAGGGTGGCACTTCCTGCTATTCAACAGTTTCAAATTAAAGTTCAGCTGTAGTCCGTTTTACAGTTCTGATGAAATTAGCTTTTTTGTTTATTTGTTGATATTTGTTGTTTATGTATGTAAATACTCTGGATGAGAGATACAATGTATTTCAATGCGGATTTCTGAATAAAGAACATTCAATCAAGGAAAGAGCCGTGATGGAAATACAATGTGGGGCATGACAGTGTGTTAATGGTGCTTGATTGGTCCAGTCTCCTTAATACATAGTTGGATTGTTGTCCGGTCAGCTGCTATTCTAACCTTTTATATTTTATTTGTTGCATGCTTAATGTGTATTTATTATATTATTTATTTATCATGACATTTCATAGGTAATGAGATTTAAAATTGCACTGTTTGATGAGACAGTATTATGTCACGTTAGTATGTGGAGTTGTTAACTGCGAACACTATACAGTATACAGATTAATGTGTAGTGCACACCGTGCGTAAATAATAAATAGTGGGGAAGCAAAGCACTGCAACACTCTGCAGACTGTCTTTCCAAAAACTCCAGCGACTGCTGAGTGCTACTTCAGGTAAACTGTGAAGTCACCTGCTGAGGTGTGCTCAAAACCTGCAGACTCTTGTCCCTATCATGTACATGACTGAATAAATTGTAGCTTGGTTGGAAGAAACTGTTTCTGGCAATGTGCTTGATGCTAACGATAGCTAGCTAATCAGTCTGAAGATCTGTAGTGTGTGTGTGCATGTGCGTGCCGGTGGCCACCCTTCGTCCAAGTCAAGGGCAAACCAACCATTACTGCTGGCAAACAGGAGGTCACTTTCACATCCTGACGTTCCAGCTCATATGATCTCTACTGTTCTCTGGCTGCTGTGGCTCCATTATGATCTGTGTGGTTAATTACTGTGTGGTGTTTCTGTGGCAGCTGTTTAAGCCCTCCACACATTTCTAGTGGATTGTTTTCATCTTAGATGCTCTTACTCAGCCGGAGGTGAGATACAGTTGATTCAGATTTGATCGTGGTCAGATTAGAATAATCCACTTCCTCCTATTGGTCCGCACACTGACATGTATTCACAGTATACCTTTATGCTTGTGAGGTTCTTATGTCCATAAATGTTCCCACTTTCTTAAAATGTTCTCACACATAAATGCTGTGTCCCTTACTTTTCAACATAAAACTAAATTTAAAAAAAACATCTAGTTTCCTCATAATACCTTAAATGCCATGGGTTTCTAGAAATGTCCTTGCTTTTGAGAAGCTGTCCACACATTTCCAAACGATCGTAATTCGTGTTAAACGTCCCCACAAAAAATCCAAAATGTTTATAGGTCTAAAAACTGGTCCTCACAATGACAGAAGTACAGAAGCACACACTCTCCTCCTACATAATATTGAATGTGCAGTATTTGCTGACAGAAGACAATCCTGTGTGTTTGTGTGTGTGTGTGTGTGTGTGTGTGTGTGTGTGTGGGCAGATTGGTCAGTAGGAGGTTTGTCATGTGATTTATGGCAGCATCTCCATTTAATGGCCCTGAAATTGTCCCTACCTTCTATCTTCTGCGTGTTCTTTTATGTGTTTGCATGTGTGTGTGTCCTCGTGTATTGTAGATGTACCCATCCCCCACCCACAGCTCAGTGAGCAGCCTCGTAGCAGCAGCAAACATCCTCCTCCTCCACTCCTCATCCGCTGAACTGCTGAAGCTGATTTACTTCATTCATTCAGCATCTGAATATTAATTAGTTCAGCCAATCACACAGCAACTCAAAGAAAAGTTATTAGGTGGATGGTTTTCAAAGTATTAAATGCAAGTCAGGTCGAGCCTTGTTCCTTTTTCCATGTGATTGCGGACTGATGGGAAACGTAGGCGAGGCAGTGACGTCATGCTGATGTCACAGATCTGACAGGAAAACATTTCTGAGCTCCTGCTGTCGTCATCCTCTGAGTCAAATTTCATCTGACTTTTCTCTTGAATAATGGGTTATCTCAGCTCAGGATTAAACTGCATTAGGTTACTTTTCATTGACCCTGACTGATGGACTCTGGCTGATGTTCTGTTGTTAGCTGCCAACTCAGAAATACCAATGCTTTCAGAAATTGTTAATTTAACAAGTCAGCAAAATTTTAATTAACAGAAGTTTCAAACTAAACCTTTTCAGGAAGGAGTAATTTTAAAAGTGAGCAGATTGTGAGAAGGCATTTGTTTAGTATTTATTGCCCATTGCAAATTCATATTTAATGTAAATTGAATTAGGTCACAGTTACTGAAGACAGAACTGGATTCTCCTGGGTAATGTTACAATCCTAGAGGTTTATAGTCTGTTCACTCATTGAAATTATGCAATTTTGTTTCTAAATTTCAGTTTGTGGATGGCTGTAAATATTACAATTCCCATGAGCCTCTGCTGTGGGTCTGACAGACTACATATATGCTACATATAGACTATATACAGACTACATACAGACTACATATATGCTACATATAGACTATATACAGACTACATACAGACTACATATATGCTACATATAGACTATATACAGACTACATATATGCTACATATAGACTATATACAGACTACATACAGACTACATATATGCTGCCTATAGACTATATACAGACTACATATATGCTACATATAGACTATATACAGACTACATATATGCTACATACAGACTATATACAGACTACTTATATGCTACATATATGCTACATACAGGCTACATATATGCTACATATAGACTATATACAGACTACATATATGCGACATACAGACTATATACAGACTACATATATGCTACATATATGCTACATACAGGCTACATATATGCTACATATAGACTATATACAGACTACATATATGGTACATACAGGTTACATATATGCTACATACAGGCTACATATATGCTACATACAGACTATATACAGACTACATATATGCTACATACAGGTTACATATATGCTACATACAGACTATATACAGACTACATATATGCTACATATATGCTACATACAGGCTACATATATGCTACATACAGACTATATACAGACTACATATATGCTACATACAGGCTACATATATGCTACATATATGCTACATACAGGCTACATATATAGACTATGTACAGACTACATACAGGCTACATAAAGGCTATGTACATACCACATACAGACTCAAAGCTGGTAAAGGCTAATGGGGTTGAGTACCTACAGACAGTGTATTTCAAACTTGTTTTTTTGGGTTAAAAGGTTTTTTCCTAAAAAGAAGGCAGGAGTAAAAAAATCAGTGTAAAATTAGTGTAGTAAAGACACAATAATTCAAAGGCTCTTTCTGTTGACACTGCACTTTTTCCTTTGTTTCCAGGCTTGATCATTCAGTCAAGTGAGGGTTCACATTACGTCCCACAGATGCTTACACAGAATCAAAACTTACACTTTTTGCTTGGCTCTTATACTGAGCAAGTAGGTGAATGTGTGTTTTTTTCCTTTAGGGTTCTTGAGCATCACAGACATCTTCTTTCAGGTTTGAAACCCATGCTGCTGTTGCTGTTCTATGGGTAGTGGTTCTGTGTTAGATCCAGTAGGGGGAATGCAGTATAAATAGTTCTGTGCCAAAGTCATTACAGGCAGTTATCGAATTGAATTAAGGCAATAAAAGGTTGGTAGATGGCTGAACTAAGTAGCACTAACACTGCCTCACCTCCCCCAGCCAAAGCGTGCCCTTCCTTTAAATAGATTCCTGCAGCTAATGCCTGACAGGAAGTCGAGCTGTCTGCTACCATTACCTCATACCCCGAGTTCAAGAAAAAAAACACAATGTGAGACAAAATAAAAGACAACCTGAGGCTCTTTACATCTGGCTGTGTGGTGACTGCAAGTATTCAGAGCTGGTAATGAAATTTTGTATATTTAATCCGTATTCAAATTATTCATTAGGATTGATCACCATGAATAACTCAAGACTTGACTTGGATTTGTTTTTAATTTTCTGTCTTGAATGACTCATACTTACTGAGACGTATTTTGGTGAGGACTGCAGCTTCTCCATAAAGTGTCTGGTGTGCCTGACTGAGGACAGGGGAAACCTTGTATGCAGGCAGTGAAAAAACACCATACACCACAAAGTGCTACGGCTTGGTTTTTGCAATGCCGAGGAACTCACAGATCTCTCTCAAGCATTTCACCTGAAAGGGACAAAAATGTAATTTAAGGGACTTAAATCATCTACATATGTCAATATAGATGATAACTAGTGCTGACTAGTACTCACCTCTGCATCTTTTCAAACAGAAGAGCCATTACTTTTGGTCTTTTCCTCATCCACTCAGGCTCCTGCTCGGATGGGCCCTGAATTGATGGCTCCTCTTATAATAGGCCTTCAGCTGCTGACATTGATTTGATGCTGCAAGTTGTTATAATACTCACTGCCATTGGTGATTCTTTTCTCTTTGACAGTGTGACAAAAGGGGATGGGACCCCGTTGTAGAATAATTTACTGGGATTCTCTATTTTCTTGAATTACTGCAACAGTGGAAACACATATTCTTTTCCCTCAACATCACTCTTGGACTCTACCTTCAACCAGGACCATCTCCAATTGAACCTGACCCCTGCCTGTAGCTGAGCTGGAAAAAAAAAAGCACCTAGGCTACATAGGCAAATTGCATACTGCCAGACACAAGCCTAGCACGTGAGCATTGTTGAGTCCCATTGTAGTAGCCATCAAGAGAACAAAACGGTAAAAAGCAAGGACACCTTTTAGTAAATCCATCCATTATCATCATCCTCCTTTGTATTTGTGTTCACAGGGAGGTCACACTGGATCACTAAGGTCACAGCACAGACATGAGGGTATTGAGCAGCAAATGTAATGACAGGGACTCAAAGTATAAGTGGATTTTCTATCTATTCACACTGTTTAAAAAAATCAGATCTGTGTCATGTATGAGAGGGAAACCAGATTTGGGTCACTGTCACCTGAAGCCTAATCACACACACACACACACACACACACACACACACACACACACAATAGCATGTAGGCACTCTCTGGGGAACACAGATGGATGAATGGTGGAATCAGGACGACTGAATATTTCAGGAACACAGTAGATTGATCCTGAAGGGCGTTCGGTTCTACACTTAGTGCTTCCTTCACTGATAATGACACACAAAACAAAGTCATATCACTAGAACTACAAGCGTTCATTATTCCTCTTATTAGAGATTTCTGTTTTAAAAAACCCAGTGTTAATGTTAAGGACTCATCTCTAGGGCAATACATGTTACACAACGCAGCTATTTTCACACTGAAATAAATGTGTTATTAACATATGACTTAGTGTTTGATAATAATTTTGAGATTAAAGACAAATGATGCGCAAAAACTATAAATAAAATACAATTTCAACAAAATAAAACTATTAGGTGTTTTAGATCAAAATTATATCCTGACACTGTGAACTACACTCATATAATAGGATATCATTTACATAAACTATAATTAAACAATCAAATTAATTATTAAATGATTAATATTATGAAAAGATTAATAATAGTTCTTTGCTTTTAATTAATATCGGTGTGCGAAGCGCGGTGTCTGTTTGCTGTAATATTGAGCCTGATGCAGGTTTTCCTCCAGTAATTAATCACATGAACACAGCCTCAGAGAGTGAAA
The DNA here is from genome assembly GCF_900324485.2 of Mastacembelus armatus. Classification (NCBI taxonomy): domain Eukaryota; kingdom Metazoa; phylum Chordata; class Actinopteri; order Synbranchiformes; family Mastacembelidae; genus Mastacembelus; species Mastacembelus armatus. The sequence goes on from NC_046640.1 coordinate 4,403,498, forward strand.
ATTAAAATCATCCTTTAGTGTCACAGTTCACCTTTTTCCCGCTGCCCGTCTCTCTGGCTCTGGGCGTTTTGTTTTCATTTGCTGGCTGGTAAGACTGAAAAAGTTCCTGCAGAGAGAAAATCTCAGTAACTGTGGCTTTAACGTGACCTCGTCGTCAGTCATCATTTCTTCACTGAGTTGGGAGCAAACAGTACAACAACATTTTTGGTCTATGCAAACGGCTTTGATGCCGTGTTCATCACGGCATCTAAAGACAGATAGAAGCCAGAGAAATGACAGAGTGAAGAGGAGCAGAGGATGAATGAGTTAATGGAGTGGAAATCAGGTGACCCACTTAGTGAGGTGAGGTCTGTTTACAGGCTGAATGACTCTTACACACCCACCGCAGCACTGCACTATATGTACAGGTCTAAACACTATAACAGAGAGCAGCTGGACAGAAGGTGTGTGTCATTTATCTTTATCATCTGAGCTTCAGCAGCTTGTTAATGCAGGCATGACAACAAGGAAGCACTAATCGGCCACCTCAGAAATATTTTCCCCCTACCTGCACAATATAACAGTATACAATATATATTTAAAGTCTGACTCTTTTCAGTGCAAATTTAGTTGGAGGTTTTCTTTGAACACAGTGTATTTTACAGGCAATTGGGATATTTGATGTCTTCTGAGCTGTTATTTTATGTTATTTAATGACACAAGCAGCATGGTTGGAGGGATATCGGTCGGCACATCCTACACTTTGATCACCATGGATTTTTGTACATTCATGTTTCCCGCAAGATGCATCTCACCTGACATTTGTGGTTTTGAACGATATATGTTACAGCTGTTGGATGCATTATTACAACATTGTGTTTAGACATTTGTATCTTCTCAGGATGAGCTATATTCCTCTGACTTTCTCCCACCATCATCATCTCAGCATTTAAAACTGTTAACAAATCATTTGCTGATTTTGTTAACTAAAAAAGTAAACTTTGCTGTATAGAACCGTAATTTCTGGCAGACAGGGTTGATAGACAGTATCTTACACATTACTGTGACAATATTGATGACGTCTTAATATAAAAGTTAAAATCTAAACAAAAATATCAAGAAATAACATGCTAAAAAAATAGCCACAGAAACGATTATTATCAGCGAGCATGAGATAAAGGAGCAGACACCAGCGAGGCACTCTGGGTAATCTGTTTCCCAGGATGCAATGAGTCATGGAATCAATAGATTATCCTTTTCTTTTAGTCGAGTGGCGGCTGGCAGGCGGCCTGAACGAGTGCGTGTCCTCATACCAGCACAGTGTCACTTATCAGATGAAAACCTTGTAACATCTACAGACTCCTCTGTACTACTATGATTATTTTTTTTAACCTGTCCTACCTTTACTGGATTACTGTCGGTTTTCTACAGTAACCTGATTTATTAAATGCCATGTAAACAAGAACCTGGTTTCTGTACATAGAATTCACAACAGATAGCACAACATATTTGGAGGAGTATGGTGATTTTAAGATGCCTAAACAAAAGCATAAAAATCTTCATCATGCTTTTAGTGTCAGGGGCAGATATTGTAGAAAATCAAAGTCTCAACACTTTGGATTCTTTACACTGTAAATTTTTCCTAACATCCATCCATCCAGCCAACCATTATCTGTCAGGGTCCCATGGGATCTGGAATCAATCCCAGCTGACACTGGGCAAGAAGGAGGAATTTTTGTTCTTTTCTCCCCCTCTAAACCTCAATCTTGTTCTCCCCCTCCCATCTTCTCAGTCGTCCTTCTCTCTGCTGCCACCCGTTTTTTCTCCTATTATCCTTTTCCTCTTTCTCCTCTGTCCATCCACTGACCCTTCTTCCTCAAAAAAGCCCTTTTCTTTTTCTGTTGCCTTTTCTATTCTCCCTTGTCTCTTTATTTGCTCCATTTGTCCCTCTAGCGTCTCCTCAGCAGAGAAGAAGTCAATGTCTGACTGTTTATTTATAGACCTAAAGAAATAAAGGAAGGAGACAGAGTGTGTGTGTGTGTCAGGATGGTTTGATGTCACTCGTCTTTTAACAAAATCTTTTATCTGTTTCCACTCTGTTTCTTCTCCGGCTTCTCCACATAGTTGGTGGTTTTGGGATGGCTTTAAATACTATAGTACCCATGAGTCTCTGCTGTATAAAACAATTCATCCCAAATTGATCTAGAATCAGAAAGTAAATTTAGTTCCAGTATCAGGTTTCCACAAATCTTGTGCAGGACAGAAACTGAAGTTCTGTAATTAGATGTGCGACTGGATATTTATTAGTGAAATGCACCATAGTTGTTGTAGTTAACTTCTCTACTTCAGTTTTTATGTCCACAGGCCTCTTGTAGCTTTGACTTTTTATGACAACAGCTGATATTTTACAGCTACAGTTGTAGCATTTGTTGAGTAATTAAATAATTCCCCTGCTCTATGTAACTATATTTCAGAAGCTGCTTGTTTAAAGAGAAATAATCTTTGAGAAAAGTTTATCAAAATAATTATGCTATTGAGTCTTCCTTGTTTCTGTAACTCAGTGTAGTCATTTTCCCCTTCTTCTTCATTGTCCCCAAAATCCCAAAATTCAGTAACTCACTTTCTATGAACAAGAATAAAACTAATAGACAACAAATGCAGTGAAGCTTGGACTGAAAGTGCTACTTGGAAAAAATCAGACACACATATAAGGCCTATAATCATTGATGTCTGCAGAAATGCATCCCATCTCTATTGGGCTTTAAACAACATACTGACGTCATGAGCCACCAGAACATTCACCCAAATAATGGCAGTCAACCTAATTAACATAATTAGGGTTAAGTTAGTGCTTTTACTGACTTTTTAGAGGAACATATATCTGCCCATTAACATATATCCATCCATTAGCTAAAACTGCTTATCCATCTAACCTGCATGTCTTTGGACTGTGGGAGGAAACTGGAACACACGAAAGAAACGCATGGGGTAAACAAGCAAACTCCACACAGAAAGACGTGAACCAGCTGATAGGAACCCTTTGAGGCGATCAGCACTGCGGTGCTGTCCCAGAAAAAATATACAGATTAGTTTCATATAATTGTTATGTATGTTTTATGTCCCCAAACAATTAAAAAGCCATGTTTTCTGCTGCATCAAGAGTTTCAGCTCAGTCTGCAGTGAACGAGGCCATCTTGTGCTGAGGTGAGCTCCCCAGTAATCGTCCAATGATACAACCTGGAGATAGAACTTGATAGTAAACACACATTACTGAGTGTAAGCCTGTGGAAGAAAAGTTCTTATTAAAACATCAAATAGTTGAGTGTAACATCCCTGTTTTATACAACTAAATTGCAATAATAAATACAGTATGTTCTGTAAGAAACACAATGCTGCCTGGATATTGTTTTTATCAACATAATTGATCATATGATCACATGATCATATCTGGCACACTCACAAAATGTTGGTATTAAAAGGTTAAATGCTTATAGTGAGTTGTCACTACAATAAAACTGAAAACAAAAAACAGTATATAACTGAAATTTCTTGAAGGTGCAGTTGGTAACCAGATTAAATTTTGCTAAATTCAGCTGTAATATTCAAATGTTTAAAAGAAACACCACAACAGTCCAAGATTTGTAAAAAAAAAAACAACAACAACAAAAAAAAAAAAGTTGAATGTCTGATTCATGGTTATTCGGTTTTTGGGTACAACATTTGGTTAAAACACTCAAACCAAACTCCTGGTTTAAGGCACTGTTGAGTTCTTATTAAACACCTCTGGACTCTGTACATTGTTGACATTTGTTTGTGTGTCAGGGACTTATGATGTCTCATGAGAGACTATGCTAAATGGGATCATATTTATTTAAAAGACTAGACAGGATAACATGTTCCTGAAATACAGAAACAAAATATTAGTAAACAATTAAAGGTGCATTTGCACGATGAAAGCTCAGATGAAGGTGATTTGTGTCTGTGAGATAATATGAGCTGCAGCAACCGGTCACAGAGAGCACAGATGGACTCTGGGTAGAGCCAGAGATCCCAGTGGATTATGGGTAACACAGCTCGCTGCTGGCATGGTTTATAAACACACACAAACAGACACACAGTGTGTGTATCCATGCATGCAAGCACACACACACTGCTGGCGTCAGAACACATTTGACACCTGAGGTCAACGTCCTGATTTGAGTCTACATGACATGAAAGAGGAGAAGAGAGAAAGCAAGAGAGAGAGGGGGAAGGATGGGAAGAGAAGGAAAGGAAATAAAAAAAAGGACACATGAACTAGAAAAGGAAATGAAAAGAAACAGTGAAACTGGCACAAAGGGAAAGGGATGGGCAAAAAATGAGAAAAAAGAAGAAAGGAATGTAAATGAAAGGAGTACAAAATGAATGAAAGAAAGGAAAGGAAAAGTGCGAGGAAAAGAAGGGAAAGCAATGAAATACAATAAAGGAAATGAGGGAACAAATGAACAAGAAGAAATGAGAGAAAAGAAAAACAATAAAAATGAAAAGAAAATGATAAGAGAACAAAGGGCAAATGAGGAAAACCACTGGGAGCCACTGAGCCAGCTTTTTCCTTTAATATTTCCATGTCTACATTTGCTTGCAACAGAATTTAAATTGTGATCTTCTTGTTTTTACTGTACTTGTAAAGTATTGGATCTAGATTAAAATAAATTGCAATAAGAATATGAAAAATATCGCAGGCCAAAAAAATGAAAATGATAGGGCCCAAAATTAACTCCTGAGGAACTCCAAACCTATTTTTGGACAAAAATAAAGATACACAAATACAGTATCTGTGGAAACACACTGTGGTATCAGCTCATTATGAGGTATTTAATCATACTATACTTATACTTTTCTAATATTTATTGTTCTAACATGTACACAGTTTGAATGTACTTGATGATGTTATTCATCAGCAAATGTGTACAAATATAGATATAGCTTTTTCCTTGCTATATGGAGTTTGTCTTGTATTTAGACAATTTGAGCTGCAGTTGTTTTAGCAGCAGTTATTTTACAGTGTAGCAGCAGCAGCATGCTGTTCTTTCTCTCTCTCCCCTCCCCCATCCTGTAAGTACTGCTCCCTCTATGGCAACCCCCCTATCATTTCCTCCTCTTCCTCCCCTCCACCATTTCATCCACCATCTCCATATCTCCTCCCAGTCCCAGACTCCCTGTCTTCCTCTCTGGCTCATCTGCATCTCCCTGCTGCCATTTCCTCCATCCTCTCTCTCTCTCTCCCACTCCATTTTCATTTTTTCTACCACTCTCTATCATTTCCCTCTCTGTCTGTGTGCAGGACTGCAGGGCATCAGTGTTTGGTCAGTCACGTTAATCAGATTCATTTGCTCCTAAAGACAAATATACACATATGTGGTCTCACATTTAAAACCTCCATAAAAGGAACTTCATTAGCATGGCATCATTGAGATACAGTGGAATGTAACTAACACCAATATTTCTACTTTATACTCTGCTAAATTTATTTGACAGCTTTAGTTTGGTTGCTGGGTGTTGTCTGAAGGGAAAAAGTTGTGTGGTTAAAAAAACACAGTGAAACAATTGACGATGTCGTACGTGAAACATGTGACTTTCTGGGAGAAACAGCAGAAATAGTTTGTCAAACCTGATGGTATTTTGGATCACAGACTGTCTCACTCCTATGGGCAATTTAGAGTCACCAATCAACCTGACATACATGTTTTTGGACTGTGGGAGGAAACCAGAGTACCTGGAGAAAACCCACACAAGCACAGGGAGAACATGCAAAGATGAGATGAAAAACGTAAAGTAGGGGTTATGTATATCGTCCACTGGAAATCTTCCATAGTTAGGTTTTATATTTTGATGATATACAGGCTCTCTTTTTCACTGTTTCTTCACTGCCTCTGTCCACTGCCGCCTCCTCCTCATCCTCCTCTTCCTCCTCCTCAGATGGTTGTATGAAGAGGAAACAGCAGTGTGTCTAAGCCTCAGTTATGTAATAGTAGTCAGATATTAGTCAGGCCCAGGCCTCCTTCTCACACTAAAACTGATCTACAGAAACCACAGAGAAATGCACAGCTCCTAATCTCATCAGCTCAAAGGGTCAGTTCACACAAATACAAAAAAAACATTTTCTCACTTATCTCATGAACTGTATCTTTGGTAGTGGATTATCCACACTAACCGAGACTGGAACAACATGATGCTGATGAATTTTTAAAGTGTCATTATCGAAGCAGAAAGTAGCACAAACTAAACTTCACTCCACTGAATAGACAGATCATTTTAAACCTGAATACATGATACTCAAACTATCTAATCAGAGAATTACATTTTTTGAAAATTTCGGTTTAAAACCTGTTCAAAACCTTGACCACATCCCCTCAGAAATACATGAAGTCAGCACTCTGTACATCACTCAGGGTAGCAGTTATGTAACAGGAGCTGGGATCATCAATATCCAAACTAAGTCAAGACTATGGGTTTTCATTATAAGTCCCCATACAGGAACATGTAAGGTAATGTACAGGAGCGGTCTGGAGATAATCCAATCATTTTGTATGGTGTTTAGTTAGTTTGGGCAGTTAGTTAGTTTGGGCATATATTAAAGCTGAGTAGACCGTGGAAGGTGAGAAGATTTGTCTGTGTTTCACTCAGAGTACAAGGTTGAGGCTGGAAACATCATGTACCAGTGCAGACCGTGAACTTTAAAAACGAACTGGTCCAGAAGATTAGTTACTTGTTTCAGTGCGCTGCCTCCATCAGACTGTCTGAGAGGTTCACATGGGATGTTCTGGATGTAGCTACAGGAGCAGTCATGGGACTAAAAACTTTAAAAGCATTTCAGATGTGAAGTAATATGGTGCAGAGTTGATTAAAGATTTATAAACCGTTCACTCACTGAAGCGTCTCATTGTCTATCTCTTGCTGTCTGTTCTCTGTTTAGTGTAAACATGACTACAGATACCAGCCTCCGATTTGCTTGTTTTTTCTGCAGATGAATTTAAGACAGGTATATAACACATGCTTACATAAGCAAGCAACAGTCTCAGCCAATCAGACATCCTCCTTTGACCCCTCCCTTTGCAGAATTAAGTATGTACTGTTCTCAAGATTATGTGACAAACTCCTCATTACCTTGATTGCCATGAAGTGACAGTTTGCCAGATTTCTAAAACATTATGCAACGTTGGGCCACGATGGCTGGAAAGGGAGCAAGTACAGAGACCCTGATTGGCTAGCTTAAAAGCAGGAAGATCATGATCAGCTGCTGTGGATATAGATAGAGACACAATTAACAAACTCATGTAATGCAGTTGTTAAAAAATGAGGCATTTTTGAGAAAAATGTTTATTTTTATGTCTCCTGATTTATTATATCTATTGTCTTTCTGTTGATTTCAGTTGCTTTCAATGCTAACTTATATTAGTTTCTAGTGAAGTCATTACTTTAGATAAACCCATAATATTATTAGAATAAAATCAGAGAAGCTGATTATTTTGAGAAGATTTCATGTGCCTGTTTTGGCATTTTATGAGAGTCCAGAAATACTATCCAGTTTTCACAATATGAGAATATTTTTTGTGTAAACTTCTTTCTTTAAATATTACAACTGTAGTCATAAGTCCTCTCTAAATATAACATTGTTTCACCTTACATTTTCAGTTCAACCTTGAAAATTTTTTGATTCTCTTGTTTTTTTTTTCAAAGTTTCTTTTCCCTTTTCCTTCACACTGGCACTAATGCTTAGTTGTAATATGACTGTATTTGTGTATCTTGTTCAAAGGCATTCTGGGAAATGTAGGAAAACAGAAGTAGACGTAAATGAGACAGACTGAAGTGAGCTCACCAATGAAAACTTACTTCACCAAATACTTACTAAAATGTGTCAACCATTATAGAAATGTAGTTCCGTTATAGTGGAGGATTTCCACATGAAGGAGCACTGTGATGCATTCAGGGAACAAGTTTGTACATTCAAACAGACGTAAACTACTGTAAACACTATAAGCCACTCATAAGGTGATAAAGGGTCAGAGGTCACTGCGGCAATGTGTGTAGTGACGTTATATGATAATAAAGAAAAGAGCAAAATTTCTGACTGGAAATAATTAGTCTTTTAGCAAATGTTTCACAGTTACTGAATTATGAATCAACATATTACTGCCATGAGAAAATAAAATTAATATTACTTATTTGATGCATATTTTTTCTTCCTGTGAAATAAAAAAATAGAATAATCCTTTTTTGCCAGAGGGGATCAGGAATAACCAACCATCTGCAGGATTGACTGCCACTGAGACTCAGAGCTGCAAAAGATCTGAGAAACAGTGGCAAACACTAGGCCACAAGCTTTAAGTACTTGTACTACTACCTGTAGTACTTCACCAGATTTCAGATGAAAACATTTAACTTTTTACACCCCTACATTTAACAGTTGTAGGTACTGATTCTAAATTAAGATGTTACAATAAGACAAATAAAAATACCAGTCCAGTTTAACAAATGGTAATTCAGATGACTGAATGCAATATCCAGAAAACTACCAAACCAATTATTAACTGAATTATATTGAAGTATATATTGTGGTTGTGTTATGTACATCAACATATCATCTGCATAAAAAGATATTTTGCAAATAATTCTACTTGTACTGTGGCCACCTCTAGCACTGGTAATTCATTCAACAAATTAGTCTCCTGTTAAATGTGAATAATATTGCAAATAATTATTTGAATTCTTGATCAAACACTTTTTCTGCATTTACTTACAGTAAATGATTAACAGCTCACAGTCATTGCATTATCTTTAACAAAACATAAACACAAAAACTTAATTTTGGGGGGCCAAAGAAAAATGAATATGGCCATTACCTGGATTTGCTGCTTTTGAGAATTCAGTTTTGTCTAATACTGTGGACATTTTAATGTTGTTTATGTGTGAACATCATGGGCTAAAGTGCTGTCCCAACATAAGACATCATATCACTGTGAATGTGTATAGTTCTGCTGTATAAAAATAAAGGTAATAATATTTATTTTTCTTCTCAAAAGTTGCAAAAATTTTCTGCCAGTTGTTTTTAGTAAAATCATTTGGTGAACACAAAAAAAACATATAATACTATTATGTTTTAAATTGACATATCAAAAGTGTTAGCAAACAGTAGCTTGTTAGCTGTAATACAGCAACATCATCGTTCATTTGGAGTAGAATTTTGGGGCTTTCCCACTAGCACTACTTGGCTCGACTCGACTCGACTCGACTCGATTTTTTAAAGGTTTTCCATTAAGGGACGACAACAGACTGTGGACCACTGATTGGCCAGGGCGTGATGTCACTGGAAGAATCATGAGCGCAACGTACAACTGCTCAAGAATCAAACCCCCTATTTTTAAAAACGGGCGACAGTGACCATTTGTTTTCCATTTGCGAGGAAAAAGGCTAACGCTACTCACATATAAAAGACATCACGGCAGTTTCACACCGCCGCGTTATGACGACCCTACCCATGTTGAGGTGGTACTCGATTGCAATGGAAAATGACCAAAACCGAGTCGAGTTGAGTACAGACGAGTAGTGCTAAAACTGTATAATGGAAAAATGGCATTTGTGTTCACTTGATGAACTGGCTCTGTTTTTGGTCTCTACCAACTCCGGAAGGAAATATCTGGATCTTTAAGTGCAAAATATTCTACTCTGTTAACCAGCTAGTGTCTAACTGTGTCTGTGTGCTGCTTGCTGCTGAGCAGGTAGTGTATGGTGTTTATTTTATAATAGAACAAAATAGCTGCCCACTGCAGCTGAAAACTACTCTGTAAACTATAACGCTCTGTAAAGCCAAAGGGAGCTGTGGTTGCAGCTGATAATTCACTGCAGAATCATCAATATCAGAGACACCTTTCATATTGTTTTTATAGTAATTAAATCTGGTATTATAAAATATGCATTATATGGCTGATTTAATTATATCTCTCTCTCTATATATATAACACAGTTAAGAGACTAATAGAATTTAGGGCATAATTTTAGAGACCCTTGACTTAATCTGATGTATCATGAGCAGCATGGTACAGTGTGTAATTTTTAGGTGTTTCTGATGTTTTAACATGGACTAAACAGAATTACAAGGTCATGATCAGATATAATAGGATTTGATTATGTGATATTGTTTTCTGTACATTGATTAAAAATAGGAGGATGATGTAGAGTTTTTCGTTCAGATCACAGAGGGAGTCAAACAGTGTCTTTTACAGTTGAAGTGTATCTCATCAGCTCCTGCTCACCCACAGGGCTGGTGAAACCTTTGCTAACACACTGACAGTGACGACAGAGATGGTTGAGATGTGTGTTTTCCTGAGGACAATGATCGCCGCAGGGTGTGTTGATGACAGCAGCTGATTGGTGGACAGAAGTGTCTCTTTGTTACAGGTCTTATCTGCTGAGAACAGATGTGTTCCCTGTCATTGTGTCCTGTTTTCCCATCATCCTCAACAGCAGACATATAGAAAAACATCTGAAATACAGCACTGCATTACCCTGACAGTTACTGAAGGCAGCTGGAGAGGTGGAGGCACACCAGGGTTAGAGGAGCAGCAGTCAAATCACTGTTAGACACTGCTAAACCACATGAGACATGGTTGGGCCCTCTTAGTGCTTAGTCAGACCCTCTATGACTCTGTTAGAACCTTGTTGTTAGGTACAGTTCAAAACTAGTTAGCTGCAGTTGTGCAGTTAGATGCATGATAGAACCAATTAGACCATTTTTAGATTCCAAATGACATAGTTAGGCCCTTGTTAGATTTCATTTAATCCTTCGTTAGTCCCAGTTTTGACTTTGACAGACTACTGTAGGAACCCACTATAGACCCTTGTAGGGTGTTGTTAGTCCCATGTAGTTCTGTGCCCATATTTAGAGCTCACCAAGTCCTGTTAAATCATTTTAGAACCAGTTACATGTTTCTAGACCTGTGTTAGACCCTTGTAAAGTTCTGACAGATTTTTTGGCCAAAGTCTTTAGTTCCTTAATTCCAGTACTAGACTCTGGTAAAGCTGGTCCTATATTTTTAGACATAAATGTAGACATCAATGTAGGATTCTGGCAAACCCTAGTAAACCTTACTTAGGCTCGACAGAGCCCTCTTACACCTATTTAGGTGATGTTGTACTCTTATTAGATCCTACTAGACCAGGGGTGTCAAGCTCCAGTCCTCCTTTTTTACAACTATCCCTGCCCTTGCACCTTCTGACTGGATGAACACAACTGATCCAGGTAATAATCAGTGGGTAGAGCAGAGACTGGAGCTTGATACCTGTACAGACCCTTTTAACTGTTAGATAGACCCAGTTAAAACTTTGTTACTCATAGTTAGATCCCTGTCAGACATTATTATGGTTAAGCCAGTTGGACCCACTTAGGCCCTGGTTAACCTCAACAGGCAATATTTGACCTTAGTTGGACTCTTGTCTAGCTAAGATGTGATGAGCACCACCTGTGTGAACAAACATATAAAAGCATACCTGCACTAAAAGCATGATTGAAAGTCATTGGTTAACAAATGTTTGTTTTAACCTGTTTAAAGTAACAGGTGGACAGGACGAACTGCATCAGACATGCATGGTCATATCTGCCATGTTTTCTTTTTTGTCCTGGTGTGTGTATGCGACTGTGTGTGTCTGTGTGTGTGTGGATGATGGAATTTTCTGGCCTCTGGTCTTTGGCACTGTTGTGTAGATGAGCGTCAGAACTGTGAGCATGCCGTTAGCTGACATCATTAGCATCTCACAGACACACACACAGACACATGAGCACACAGAGTGCGGGCTGTTGGCAGGGTGGATGGAGAAAGCTGCCATCAGTCTCCATGGGAGACAGCAGATCCAGGTGGACAGATCTGAGCAGGACACAGAGCCACAGAGACCTGATGGTCATTTTTATCACTGTTCCTTCTCCTACTTTTTTTTTCCCACACTAATATTTTTTTCTGAATGGCTATTGTCATTAAAATTGTGAAATCTGTGCAAGTGAATGTTGTCTCACATGTTCTAGTGCTGTGACTCATCCTATGATGGTGTCTAACTCACTATTGCCATCTATATATTTATTTAGGAAGGTCAGCAGTGAACATCACAGTGCATTTTTTTCTTGCATTTTGATTCTCAATAATTCAACATTGATCAGTTTCCCCACTAGTATTCTGAAGCAATAATATATGTATAATAGCCTGTACAAATGCAAATGCAGGTATCCAGAATTCACAACAAAGCAGATGGAAAACATACATATATCATTTTCTAAACCCCTAAAGGAATTTGTTTATAAGTTTTTAAGTTTTGATCATAAAAGAGTCTATTTTATCTAGAATTAGAATTTAATCTCGGGTATAGATCACTAATCATTTTTGTGATTTCGATGAGTTCTCCCCGTTAAATATGCACAACCTGAAGCTGCATTTTAACTAGAAACCTTATGCCTGTTTTTTCATGAGCTAAAGGCTACATAAAAACACAGCTTGACTACAGTACCCATAATCCCCCAGTATGGTGGTGGGGTGGATATCTCTGTGTATCACAGTATCCATATACTTTCCAGCCAGGCTTTGGGTGTAACTACAGCATCCCATAATGCCTCTGGCGCTGGCTGCTTGGCTGCAGCAGCATTGCAGATGGGTCTAGACCTCCGCCCGCAGCATAACAGCTTTACTGGCTGATTCAAGGCTTCTATTTTTATCTGCACATAATGCGTTTACTAACCTGGTTTATAAGGTTTGTTTAGCTGTGATTTGACCTGCTGCGAGAACTCGACTGCTCTCAGTTCAGATCAGGATATACAGAGGTGTTTTTCAGCACAGCTAAGCATGTAACATGTTTTTTTTTTTTTTTTTTTATCACCTCCATATTATTCAGGACTAGACATTCATGCAGCAGGTTTTCCTAGTTCAGATTAAATTTGTGTGTCAGAGTGCAAGGAGAATAATGGACTTTAGCTCTCTTTCATTCAGATTAATGGACTAATAAATTGCTTCTTTCAGGGGCGTGTTTTCTTTTTTAACACAAAACGCCCTCATTGTGTTTCACAAAGACTGTAGAGTCTGATCATATATGTAGATGGTGATATTGATGTTTTAATCTTCGTAGTTCACACCCCTTCAGAGATGAGCAATGTTTAACTTTGACAGACGATTGATTTCTTGTCTTTTCCTAACCTTAGCCATACTGTAGTGGAAATAATGGTATTTTAGAAAGGAAGAATTTTGTAAATGTTGCTGTTTTGATTGTCACTGCACTTGGCAATGAAAAGATAAGTAGACCATTTATTCAGAACTTAAGCTAATGTCATGGCTCAATGTACGTCCTATCATGTGCTCTTCTCTTATCAACCCATTACCTTACACTCACCTGTTAAACATATCTAGTGACTGTGATGCTCACAGTCAGACAGATTGTTCTTCAGTATACTTTGTCTCAGCCAGCATTCATCTCCAGTGGTTCCTCCTTGGACTCTTCTTCCACTCTTTAGTATTTTTGGTTTCACCTAAGAGAAGAAATATATTGTGCTTGAGAACTTGCTCTCCTGTTTTGGTTGGGTTGGGTTTTGTATTTGAACTTGGACAATTTAAGGTTTATCTTTGAGAGAGCCTATGGTTTTTTGACTGTCTCAGCAGCCCGCCTTGTGTTCACCTGTGGGATGAAGTACCTTCTGTGTGTAATGAAATTGTGTCGCCTTTTTCCATGTCCCCCTGGTTTTCTCTCGCATTTGGATGCTTCATTCCCATTGGCTTATTTTAGATGTACAGTAAATGTGTGAGATCTTTGTTTAATGAGATATGGTACTTTGGTACACAGTGGAGCAGAAATTCTTAATCTGGTTTTTCTGTTGCTAAAAGCAGAGACACTTTTCCTGCTAGCAAAATGTCTAAATACTGTGCTAAGGGACAGCTCATCCAAATTACAAAAAATGTGATTGTCTTTGTCTTTTAGTTTGTCTGAGAGATTAGTCTCCATCTGAATTTTTAGACTCACAATAATAGGACATGAGGGGTAAGACAGAGATGGGGAATCACAGATTGCAAAGGTCTTCAGCTGGACTCCAACCAGGGGTGTAGAAGCCATGAAACCCCAAAAGCCTTCAGGATGCCCTGGGCCCTGGAACAATATGACTGGTGTTTTACATTTTGCAGGTTTTTCATTCAAAACTCTACATCTCCACACAAACTGTGTACATGCCTATCTTGAGATTGGTGCTAGTGTGTGTGTGACTTTCCTTCTGTGTCTCTGCTTCTGTTTCAGTCTCTCCTCTGCAGAGTCAGTGTGACGCAGGGTGAGGAACGAGGGAGGACGGGGTGTGGGGTGGGGGTAGGGTGAGCGAGGGCACAAAGGGACACAATAACTGCAGTAACAGTAATGCAGAGACAGAGACAGATGCTAAGACTTTAGTGACTTTTTTTGCAGAAAAGCAACAGATGTAGTGACTTCATGGGCAGACTTTAGCCCCTTTCCCTTGAGGACAGTAGCTAATATCGCTCAGTGAATGTGCTCTCATGTATAAGTGGCTCCTGGACTGACTAAGTCCAGTGTGTGGTGGAGGGCAGCAGTACATTCAGTTGACCGATCAGCAGCCAGAAAAAATGTTAATGAACTGCAAATGTGCCTAATGTTTCCCACTGGCTGTTTTTTATTAATTTATTAATTTTTCCTCAAAACACATTGTTTACTGCTCTTATGAGATCCATACTAATGTGATGACGGGAGCTAACTGTGACATTGAAGTACATTACAGGTAATGGCCTCTATTTAGATACATACATTTCTATGATTTTATTTGAGTTGTTAATCAGAGCTAATGTTAGCCTAGGCTTTTCTGTTACTCTTTCTACCTGTCTTGTTTTTCTTGGCATTCGTACACTGTGGCTTTCACCCTGCCTACCTGTCTCTTACCTGTCTTGTTTTGCCCAGCTGTCTGGTGTCTCTCCACTAGCTGTCTTTCTGGCTAACCTTTGTCCATCTCTCTGTATCTTAATTCAGCTTTTTGCCTATCAGCCTGTCACCCCTTCCTTCTCTTATGTGTGGTCATCTGTCTTTTCACAACCAGTATCAGTTGCCTCGACCCTGTTTCTGTCCACATGCGTGTCTCCACCTGGTATTCAGCCTGTTCAAACCACTGTGCTGAACATTAAGGACTGTTGATACTGCAGCGCTTTTCATTATCTGCAATCAACATATCAGTTACACACACAGGTTAAAAAACACACACTGTACAGCCTTGTGTCTGTTACCATTAATAGAAATCCAATCAGTGTAACAGGAAACTGTTTACTTTCATTTAGTGACTACTTCAGTCTGCTGGCCTCAGCTAACCTCACCAACAGAACTGGACTTTATCATCCATCAGAGAGGAAACCTTTGTTAAAATACAAAAACAATATGAGCAAATTTAATATACAGTACAATAGAAAGAAATATCAAATATGAACAAATTAAAATAAGGTGGAGCAAGCTTGTTTGAGTTTAGAAACTGTTCTATTGTAATAATTTTAAGGTATGTTTGACAGAGGCCTTCCTTTTTTCCTGTTGTTTTTTGTGGGTATTTTATTTAGGCTAGAATGTTAAGCCTTTTGAAGCTAATTTGTGATTTTGGAGCTGTGTTATCGTTGGAGGGGTGTTGAAAGAGTTTGGCAAATTATTTTTTTCATTCTGAAGCTGTTCAGCCTCCATCACTTCTAGAGAGGTGATGACAAACCGAACCAACATATGTGAAACCTTTAGAGGAATCTGTTCAGAGATTACAGTAAAACTGGTCAACAGAAGCATTTCTGTGGAAATGAAGCTCTTGAGTGATGTCTGTCTGTGAACTCTGACCACAGTTATCCTTCATTCATTAACCATCCATGTTGCTGCTGTTCTGTGAAGCAGAAAGGACTGAGTGTTGGCCTGACAATACTTATTCTTTTTCTCTCTTTGTCTGCAGGCTAAGGACAGTGATGATGATGAGGAGGTGGTGCAGGTCGACAGGGACCATTTTATGGATGAGTTCTTTGAACAGGTAAGACACAACATCACACACGTGTGTGTGGACAGTATCATCCAGGTCACTGAGGTAATGTGTTGTTGAAGATACTTTGGGGATTTTATTTACATAAGAAGGAGTTTACATTTTAGTAAAACAGACAAATTATCTATAACAGTGTTGTTAAGTTTAGTATCACTAACTGACACTTTTTTAGAAGGACAAATGGAGACATATTAAGATACCAATGTGTACCGTAGTTGCAGTTAACTTCACATAGTGCTGTATCAAATTAAAGAGAAAACATTTTAGATTTCATTCTCTTTTGCATGAAATACATTTTTTTACTGCCAGTACAATAATAATTTCTACTTTAGTGATATTTATTTATTTATTTTTTAGAGCACGTAGTTATTTTAATTGCAGGTTCATTTATTTCAATGTGCTAACTCTAATTCTTAATTTGTTGTCGAAACAAGGCAAGAGACAATTCTTTGCATTAAGGCTTATATATCACCGACTTAACTGATAGATGACATGAGAACAGTGAAGTGGGGTCATAACTAAACATTTTTAAGGGGTGACCATCCAAAAAAAAAAAAAAAATCCCTTCAACCTGAAACAGATCTACTACATGGCATTAAAAATGTTCTGGAAAGTCCTGACCTTCAAAGGGGCTATTTGTTTTGTTTTAACTGAAACTGATGACAGAAGCAGGTGACTGTGACCTTTCATTATGGTACTGTTATGTTGATTTTACATTTGTGAAAGTTTCAATCAGGACAAATTAGGACATCACCTGCCTGTAATCTGTGTGAGATCTGCAGAGTGACAGAGTTTCTGTGAACAGATCGGTCACACCCTGACAGAGATCTGAGGACCTGACTGTCTGCAGAAAGCTGGTGAAGACAAGCTGACTCTGCTTTGTTCTCTTCTCACTTTCTCCTGCCACCATTTTCCTCATCTGCTGTTTATATAATACAGAAAATACCAGCCTTATTGCAAAGTGTGGTGGAGGTTCAAACAACCACATTTAATCAAAGATCTGGATTTAACATAATGATGTTAATAGATTTTGGAAGGTTTGAAATAATTTTTAATAATATTTCCTGTTATTCCTGCTAGTCTCGTACAGAATATAATTCTTAATTTTAATTTAAATGTATTTATTTGGGCAGCATGGTGGCTGAGTGGTTAGCACTGTTGCCTCACAGGAAGAAGGTCCTAGGTTCGCAACCCAGTTTTTCTGTGTGGAGTTTGCATGTTCTCCCTGTGCTTGTGTGGGTTTTCTCCAGGTACTCTGGTTTCCTCCCACAGTCCAAAAACATGTATGTCATGTTGATTGGTGACTCTAAATTGCCCATAGGAGTGAGTGTGAGTGTGTGAGGTTGTTTGTCTCTATGTGGCCCTGTGATGGACTGGGGACCTGTCCAGGGTGGACCCCTGCCTTTCACCCAAAGAGAGCTGGGATAGGCTCCAGCTGATCCCTGGGACCCTGGTTAGGAATAAGTGGGTATAGATGATGGATGGATGGATTTATTTAATTTCTTTTCATTTTCAGTCCAACAGATATTGTAATCTGCCATCATAAAATGCAAACTTCTCTTTATGTCATAATACATTCCCCAATTATTACTTATACTGAGATCTTGGTATATTCAGTGGTAGCTGCACTCCTACCTACTAATAGGTCTTGAATAGTCTCCAATTTGTAGATTTTGTAGTGATCATGAAAAAAGGAATTAACTCATATTTCTGCTGCCCTCCAGTGGCTTACAATCCAAATATCACTGTGAAAATGTAGTGTAAAGGCAGAATTTGCTTTTCTCTCACATTTTTCACGTCATTATAAGGAGTAACAAGTATTACTGTTTTATGTTAGATTAGAAAAACATTTGAGGATTATTTTAATTTTATTATAATTCCTGGATATAAATGTGTATTATTTTTAAAAAATTAAGGTATTTGTAATAAGTTAAGTTAATGTGAGTTGTAATTCATATATTTTGTTAGGTTGAGAGTGTCTGCAGAAGAATGTGATGCAAAACTGCCACTCTGTTTGGTGTGGCAGTGTTTTCTGTGGTGGCATCACTGTATCGTGTCTTGTGTGTGTGTTTTTGTGTGATTTTGTGATTAGGTTGAGGAGATCAGAGGCTGTATAGAAAAGCTGTCAGAGGATGTGGAGCAGGTCAAGAAGCAGCACAGCGCCATCCTGGCCGCACCCAACCCTGATGAAAGTAAGACACACACACACACACACACAGACACACGTATTTACAAAATTTTACAAAAGAAAAAAAAAATCAGTTATTTAACAAAACTCCAGATTTCACTTGAATCTCCTGCTCCTCATCAGTATGATGTGTTGCTTCATTTGTGATAAAAATGTTTCAGTTGTTATGTAACCTCAGAAACCCACCACCTAAACATGACACTTACGGGTCACATGATATCATGTGCAGATGGGATCTCCTGTCTCTGTTCAGAGATTGTCTCTGGGGTCAGATGATTTTTCTCCATCACTAAATTGAAGTAGTTTACTCGGATGACTTGGGAGGTGTGCTGGTCTCAAGCTGCATTATGTATGTCACCTGCAGCTCTTTTCAGCTCACTGTGGCTGCTTGTGTTTCTCCTGCAGTATTTAAAATTGATTCACTGACATCCACTGTCTATATCTGGTTGATTGGACCTCTTTTCTTAAGAAACAAACTTTGCATTTCCTGTGACTTCTTCACAATAACAGTGTTTTGGCAGGTCAACAAGCAAGGTTTGGTTTGTATCAGTGGTTCAGGTAGAAGCTAAAAAAACTCCACACAGAGAGAGACTACATTCTCCAGAGATCGCAGTTAGAGCAACATTAAATTACTGCTAAGACATAACAAATTTTCCCACTTTCCACTGGGGATTTTGCAGGAGGCTTTTACTCTGAAACAAATATCAGGTCAGTTTATTTTAGATTTTCAGACATTTGTCCCACAAAAGGATTTTTTTTTCAGCACGTGTACATTAAAATACAAAAACATAAGCACCATAAAAATGCAATGAGACAGCAGAAGATGTTAAAAGTGCTGCTACTATGCATGAAATTCTGAATAAATAGAAACAGCAGCATGAAGAAAACATCAGAAAAAGAATAAATAAAAGTGGGAATTGAAACTGTGAGAATTAAAAGCACTTACTGCACATGGCATGAATAAATACTCTATATTGCTGCATCTAATTTTTGAGAACCTTATCTAACCAGAGGGGAGGATGTCACACTCTTTAAGGAGAGGACGGTCTGAATATGCTACGATGGATTTAGCTTTTTGTGTGATTTGTCTGCTAGATGTCAGACAGAGAGGGCTTTTGCTCCCCAGTAATTTTACTCTGCGCTGCTTTGACATCACAGAGACATGAGTTGCATCCTGTTTTATGCATTAAGGGAAATAACAGATTTAGCAGGTTTTCATTTGCAATACTATCCTTCAATAAATATGGATCTGATAAACCAAAACCATGGCAACTTCCACATTACGTGTTTAGTGGGATAGATTTGGAGGAACAGTACGAACAGAAACAACTTGAGAGCCAGCACAGCAACAGGGAGAGCGGCTTTACCTTGCTGTGCTCTGCAGCAGAAAGGCACTCACACCTTGCCAGGAAGGCTTGAGTGGTAGACACATTTGAAGTGTTTGAGGTTTTGGTTGTAGTAAATGATCAGTGTCGTATTAGACACTTAGAATAAAATTACACATGTAAAATGTTGAAGTATTGTGTCAGTAACCTTCAGTAACTCGACCCTGAGCCTCAGATTGAAATCCAATCCTGTTAACTGCTCACTGATGAGAGCTGCAGCTCACTGTTGAGCCTCAGATGAGTCTGTTGGCAAACTTCCACTGATCGCTCGCATCATTCACTTCAGTCGCCCTCCTCCTGACACATGAGGAAAAAGTCTGCTGTTTGTGTGAGTTCGAGGCTCAGAGAGCTGCACCCTGTTCACCCTGACCCCAACATGCTGTGACTCAGCAATAATGACTCAATGTCACTGCTGAAGCCTAAAGCCAAGTCTGTGCTGTCAGAAACACTGCACTGCAAAAAAGTCTGGCCTCAAATCTGGTTTTTCGTGAGATTCAGGAAGAGCCAGAGCAGGCTCAGCATGAGGTTTCGCTGAACGCACCTTTTAGCTTGTTTTTAATGAGTTCCTGTAAAGGGCTATTCTGCCATTATTTTCAACTCTTTTAATAATGACTGATGTCATTTGCATAAAACACTGTATTCTGAACACACACATATCAGACACAAATTTAAAGATTTAGAGTGACCTACACTTCACGAGGATTATCTATGACAGCAATTAGCATTAAATGTCCATAAATCCACTTAAAAATCATGGGGAAAAGATGCTCCTGCTGAATTTGCCTGAGAATCATTGTTAATTTCTAGTCGGTCATTTTACATTTTACATTTTGAATGCACTGCTAATAACTAATTCAACACACTTTTAATGGAAACAAACTGAAAACAAACAACAAGGCTCATCTAAAGTGGCTCATCTGTAACCATTGTTATAGCTAATGCACAGACTCCATTGCGACACTACACATCCAGGGGAAATACAGTAGCTCTTGTTTACATCCCCCCTCAGCAATATGGTGTAGTAACGGTGTACAAACAGTATTTCATTTTGCATAGTATATTTTTATACCAGTAAGTATTTTGGGATTACCAAGGCTCAAAATGTCTCATCAATAGACTTCCTATATTTTTGAAGCTAAAGGAATAGTTCAACTTTTTGAGTTGGATGCTGACTTTAACTCAGTACTGACCTTTCTAACCTTCTCTGAAGTCAGTTGAAGCGCTCAGGTTACATGCATACTGTCAATTTAGTTTACATCTTTTCATACGTTTGTTGTGCATGCTGTCAGGTTTTGGTTTAATGTTTTTGCATGTTCATGCTTTCTGTTGTGTGTTTGCATGTAATATGTCTTTCTTTCTTTTTCTGTTTATATTCACATCCTTTTCCGTTTTTGTCCCTTCCTCATTCCTCATTTTTTTCTTTGCTTTGATCTTTTTATATCCTTATTTTGCTTTTTCTGCTTTTAATTTTCTTTCTATCCAATCCTCCACTCCCTCTTTTCTCTCCTTCCCTCTCTCTGCCTCTGTTTTCTGTTGCATGTTGCCTGTGAAGTCTCTTCTCTTCTTCTGGTTGAAGTATTTAAACTGCATGAAGTGAAGTTAACCTCAGAGGAGACGAGGAGGTTAACCACTGTGGACATGTGAGTGACGTCTGTCTGTCTCTTCCTTCTGTTTCTTTAGGTTTAAATCCAGAGGAAAATCCAAAAAAAAAGCATCCATGCAACTTCATTAATAAGATGTGATGAACAAGTAAATGATAAAGAATACACAATCTAAAAAAGGATATTGTTTCAAGTATCATTTCCTTATATGATATAAGAAGATAGGCAATCAGAAAACATAGATAAAAGATGAAAGACAAATTAACTGTTGGCAATGCAGATGAAATGAGATTAAAAGAGATTAAACTTCAGGAAATAACTAACTGCTAGATAAGCTGATCAGACTGCAGGAGATGTAGTCACTAGATGAAATGAAGAAAGGTGACATGCTGTAACACTGGACAAAGAATTCACAGAAGCATGATAGCGATCCACTGATCAGGCATGTTAACCCACATTCAAGGTCCAACAGAAGAACAGATAACAGCCACTGAAGAGCCTGATAGCACCTGAAGCAGTTGAAGCCACTGTGATAACCATAATATTGGTGAAAGTGAAATATTCCAACACAGAATTGAACTCAGTTTTGTATAGACTTGATGTTTGATGTTCAGACACTTCTTCTTCCTTCTGGTGAAAACATGTCGCTTTCTCTCTTCATCTCCCCCTCAGTTCTGGGTCAGCTTGCTCTCAGCTGCCAGCAGACTGTCATACAAAATGTATCTCAGTGTTTCTGCCTGAATAATGCATGATGGGAGTTGCAGTGAGAGTGGAGGAGTATAGTTCTGCCTCTAAACCACAGCCATTCATAAAGACTCTTTTACTCCTCTTTTCATCACCACTTTGTTTGTGTGAAATTGGCTTTCCCTAATTGGCTGTCCACAGTGTCAATCATCACAAACCTTCAGTCAGTCAGTGGGTTGCAAAGTACTCAATATACAAGATTTGTATGGAAGCCCTTTGGCATGAGGGAAAATGCACTCAGCAGTATATGAATCCCACATGGAGCTGATGTGTGTTGCAAAGACTCAGTGATTATTATCAGCCTTTTTTATGGTAATTGATTAATGTCAGTTCTGCGTTCACATACAATTCTGCGCTCCCTTGCATTTACTTTTACATTCTCCACACCCATACTGAGTCTGAGTCTGAATTGGTTTTGGACAGTGGGCTTCGTATAAATTGAACAGCACAGGACTTGATTTTCACCTTAATTTGGTGAATTTAAATTCTGAACAGCAGATCCTAAAATGCACTGCAGAAAGACCTTCCAGATATTTAGTTCTCAGTGCTTCCTATTGTACTTCAAATGCACTCTATAAATGAAATGAAAATTTTTTTAAAAATGTATTTGTTAATTTTTTCATTAGCCTGCTGAGCGCTAGCATCCTGTGCTTAATAGAAAGCCACAGAATAGAGTAGAAAGGAGGATGGAGAGAAGTGGTCAGACGGAGAGAACAGGGTGACTCAGAGGCAGAAAAGGCTGAGTGTGATCGCAGCGACTGAATGGCACTGCAGCGCTCGTAAATCTGCCTGCACTGCTGCAGCTTTCTCATACACACACACACATATTACAGCAACACACACACGTTGTTCCCCTCCTCCAACATGGATGACATGATGTGATGTTACTGTTTCTCACACACATCCTCATCCCTTTTCTTCTTTTTTTGTTCTCTTTTTTTGCCTGACCGTTAGCTGCAAAAATCAGTTTTCCCAGTGAGAAATCAGTGTCATGTTTTTGTGTGTGTGTGGTGTGGCACTGTAAGCCCACTATTCACTGTCATTTTATTCCTTTCATTTACTCACTCAGACAGCAGTGATAAGTGCATACCAGTCTTTGTTTACTGTTTTATTGACTTCCCTTCAATTTCCATATTTTCACTGCTGAACAGTTTTTAACTTTGTAATATGTATTTTGTGAATGAAAACTTTAACATTAAGGAAATACTGAGTTTGATTTATGAAACCCTTGAAAGATAAAATAGTGTGTATCAGAAATGACTACCTATGTAATATACACAGTAGTTCACCAAATAGTGAGCAGAAATTGAGATTTCAGACAGAGAGACTAATGAATCATCATCATTTTGAGTCATCGCTAACACCTGTAGACACACACAACTTTAATTTCCTCATCTGTAAAAGTGAAATATTGTATTGTGGGGTTGTTAGCAGAGAGTAGTGTATAAGCAATGGCCACTGTGTTTTATGGCCCACTGTGTTGTTGCAGTCTGTTAAGATGGCAGACAATGGATTTAATGCACTTTAATAAATAGGGAATATTTTTTTGCCTTGTTGCTTATTGCAAATGTGTTCAACAGCTGGAATCATGTCGTAGCTATAATAATAACACTGCGGGTTGCCAGGTGTGGAGTTAGAGCACAGGGTGTGGGTTTGGTTTCTGTACAGACACAATAGCATGAAAAACAAGACTTGGGGAGACGAGACATAGTTCTTGAGGGCATTCAAGCCCAGACACATACATTAGGTTACTCTTAAATAAATAGGACTTTTGTATTAAGGAATTTAAAACACAATCAATCTGAGTGCAAACCCTTGTGCTTTTAATAAAACATGTCCCTAAAATTATTTTTACAAAAGAAATACAAAAACTTTTGTTCTCACAAAATTTAAATGTTTTGAGTGGCGTGCGTGATGGGCAGTGGTGTGACCAAACGTTACTGGTTTGTGGGGGACACTGGAAAATCTTTAACAGCAGAGCGTGAGGAATGTGTAAACTGAAACACTTCATTGTTAGTTTAACCATGCTCCTGCTCACTCACCAAACTCTGTCCATTTTGTTATTTGCAGAGACCAAGCAGGAGTTGGAGGACCTCACAGCTGACATCAAGAAGACAGCCAATAAAGTTCGCTCAAAATTAAAAGGTAAAGACACTCAGGGAGACGTTTGTTTGTGATTAGACTGAAACTACTGGGAACATATTCACATCCATTATGATTCTTTTTTGCCATTATCCTTACCAATCCCACTAAAACTTCCAAATGAAGAAATGCAGATCACCTGTTTCTGAACGATTTTTTTTTTGTGATGAATCAATCTGAGGTGAGGAGTCACTGAAGGATTCATTCAGAGGTTCACCAAAGTGACTGCACTCTGTTATTATGCGTCACTTTCAAACACATTTATATTGACTTTGTGTCCGCAGACAAAGCCAAAGTATGACTGACGGATGAGCAGTCGGTGGAATTTAGAAATAGAGTGGGAATAGAGAGTGGGAATAATTATTAGACAGTGGGCACCAAACTGTCACAAAGAGGCCCTGAAAGCATCACCTGAACATCTAAATCAACCTTTTCTCTCTGAAGACATGGAACACTGCAGTACACAAAGCTGGACCATTACTGACCAGATTCCCTGTTTCTGCCATGTCAGCAGCAAGCCAAATTTTTGTAACAGAATTAAGAACATTAACATTTTTAAAGACAGGTTAATAGACCAGATGAAATACCCTACAACAGCTGGGCTCTGAATACAAAGTACAAGTCTACCTTATATTGTTACACTGTCAAACCACTACACTAGTGCCGCCCTCAGGACAAACTTTGCATTTTTCGTTTATCTGAGCTTTGTTGTTGTTCTGTTTTTACCCTCAGTGAGCTCAACACTTCCTGGAAATGATTCACAATACAACTTTCCAGTAGCTCAATGAGAGACTGACAAAATTAATCATTGAGAGAATGCGGTATTGGTTTCAATCACAGATAGTGTTTGGAACTGAGCAGTGGCTATGACACGACTTTTTTGAAACAGACATTATAATACATTTTTAACAGGCTTTGGCCAAGTCCCGACCGTTAATGCTAATATTATTTGAACAGGATCTTTTATCAGAGGATTTATTATGATTTCCCACTCGTAGAATGAGACAACATGTTGACCTTCAGCTGTAGAAGAAGAAGATATGTAGAAACCGTAATGGTGATTTATCAAGCTGTAATCACTGGGACGGCTTCACACACACACACACACACACACACACACAACGTGAGTGTGTAAGCAGGTTTTGGTTCCCACAATGTGAGTAATACCAGGTGCACACACACACACAAAGAAAGACACAAGCCAGTCAGCTTAAAGCTACTGGAAACCCACATACACAGTCAATGCAGCAGTCTTGTTTCATGCTGTGGGTTCAAGGACATCACTGCTTTAATGTGAACAGCCAGAGGTTGGACTACACACACCCAGGTCTGCGGACACACACAAATACACACATTATGTTGATGTGTGAAACAACTCACACACAGACTGTGCGTATGCAGTCTGAGAATAGCTGTGATGCTGGAGATAAAGCTATAATTGGAAACCCCACGAGGCCTGAGTGTTATTGTACCATCTCTCTCTCACACACACACACACACACACACACTTTCTGCAGCATGTCTGCAGCATACTGTAAATTTGTCATCCTTAGGGAGTGTGAGGCGGCATGACATGTAGGAGCAGACAAGCCTCACCCATAATGCAGATAGTAAGTCACTGCTGAATAACAATTGTCCAAAGTTTTTGAATGTCGGGTGTTGTGAGCCTATCAGGACCAAGAGTCCAGGGTACAGTACCATATATGCTAGCATCGAGTGGACGTAAAACAATAGACTTCGTTTTCCTCTCAAAATATTAGGCATTATCATCAGCCTACCATTAGTCTAACTGAATAACCTCCACATAAACACAGGAACTGCTAGTAGCTAATTCAGTATAACTTAATGGGAATCATTTGATCAGATATAAACAAATAGAGGATAAAAAAACAGGGCACAAGCTGGAACTCACATACCCCTGAAGCATTTTGGGAACTGTAGTTGCAAAAGTACTAATTATTTCCAAAATCCCAGTTGCACTATCAATATACATTTGAGAGAACTGGGGATGAAAATGTGATCACTATGGGTCTGGTCCCGTGGATATGTAGAGGAGAACAAATAAGCAAGCTAAAAATGTCCTTAAACAATCTCACACAGACGCACGCATACACACATGCACACACACACACAAGGACTCACAATCTGTTGCTTACTCACCCAGTTTGCATCTCACTGTGACATAAAACACAAAAATACACATAAATACCACACAGACACACTCTATCAGTGCTGTGTGATATTGCTTGTTGCTGAGTCATCATAGATCCAGCAGCGAGCAGATGGGCCATGAGCCAGGAAACGCACACACAAACACACAAGGTGGAAAACATTATATAAGTGTTTCAGCATCATCTCATCACTTGCTGGAGACAAACCAACATCCGAGCCACATGACACCGGGACAGCCCTGCAGCTGGTTACCATGGCATCTACACACACACACACACACACGCGCGCTGTTCCAGCTGATGAGTTAATTATCAGCTGTGATATTGTTTTCTGTTCAACTGCATCACACAGATCAGAGTCTGCGTGACCTCACAGGACTTCACACAAAGATAAGAAGATAAGAACCATGTTGCTGAGAAATACAGTACTACAGCTATTGATGAGTCTCAGCAGTGTTAAAAAACATACTGATATTCCAACATTAAAACGGTTTGGGAACCAGTGAACCTCCTATAATTTGGGGGTTTTGGTGGATGTAAACTAGAAGTAGCTATATTGTTGCCACTGAGTCGGTGTGATGCAGATTGAGCCTCTTTTTATTTTTAAATTTGTTGTTGCTGAATGAGTTAGTTTCCTGTTTGCAGTGTGCCCATAAATGTATAATCAACAATCAGTGAATTATTGTGATACTAAAAAAAAAAAGTTTAAAAAAAGGCGGGTTCTGCAGTTACTGTAAATGATTTCCATTTGGATTAATACATGTTTATTGACAGTGGACATCAAATCAATGCTTCTCAGAAAAGTGGATTTCAGGCATTGTTTTAAAGTCATTTTAATGTAAAAGTATGAACAAAGTATAAACAAAATAACATAGCATCTTTATTAATACAGACCCCAGGATAGTAAAGTTGATACCAAAGGGAATAAAAGAAATGTTCAATCCAACAAAACAAAACAAAAAAATCTTTATAACACAGTTTAATTAAGACAGTTAATATTCACTATAGTGTTTTTATGCACCAGAAAAGGAGGTCACAAAGGTTATAGATTTCTACAGAAACATTTTTTGAAATCTGTCCTGTGGTTTTTGATCCCTCTCTGGACTAAAGTGTTGTCCTCATTCTTCCTGCTGTCTCTGACTTTTTTCTTGAGGGGCTGCAGACATCCTCACACAAGAATACCAAGTATTAAATGGACTCTCCCTGGTTGAATAACAAAGTACTAAACCTACAGCTGAGTGTGGAGGTGATGGTGGTCATGGACGACGAGGAGGTGTAGTGTTTTACCCTCATCTGTTCTCTTCTCAGAGACAGGGGTGGCAGGCTTCAGGTTTAATACTGAGACATGAAGTAGTGGAGGGACACGTGATTTCAATTTCTACCACATATTTTGAGTTGAGGCATTCAGAAACAGACTTCCTCCCACAGTCCAAACACATGCAGTTTGACTCTAAATTACCTGTAGGTGTGAATGTGTGTGAGCGGTTTGTCTGTCCTATGTGTCAGCCCTGTGAGAGACTGGTGATCTGTTCACGGTGTACCCTGCCTTTCACCCAGCTGGGATTGGCTCCAGCCCACTGTTACCCTGAATTGGACTGGAGTGGGTGGATGACTAATCAATTAATTGGTGATTACACATTTTATTTACTGTTAGATATTTTACAATGCATTCATATTTCAGATGTTTCTCATATTTAGGATTCAATCTGAAATGTAGAACAGAACAGAAATAGAAAAACAGTCTTATCAAATCAAGTACAGGTACCCTGAATCTTGGCTTAAATACAGTACTTGAGTAAATACACTTAAAGTTACATTCCACCACTACAGACCATCTACATGGTGCAATAAAGGCAGCTGTTGTGTTTTTGTGGGGTAATTATGGTAAAAGTGTTCACAACCAGAGCCACCCAAAATGCAAAGAGGCTTTGAATTTGTCCTGTTTGACTGCACTTCACTTGACTAACCATGTGTGTACGTCTTTTTGCAGCAATCGAGCAGAGCATCGAGCAGGAGGAGGGTCTCAACAGATCATCGGCGGACCTCAGGATCCGCAAGACACAGGTGGACACATAGAAAGCTCATGATTGATGGACTGCGGTCTGTCAATCTTTGGACTCCTGGTTGTTAGTGTTGCGATGATGTCAAATCAGTGACGATTAAAATCAATTAATTCAAATATTGTTAAGAAATGTTTAAGAACATGTGCATCATGGGGCATTGCCATAACATATACTATAACTGCAAAGTCCCAGGCTTTCTCGTACTTCTATCTTGGTTGGATAGCTCTGCTCTGCTTTCTTCCCATATTTCTTTCCTGAAAAAAGCCACACAGCATTGAATTTATTCTGTTATTATTGAGGTTGTTATTATAATACATAGAGTTAGGCTAAATTTTCAGTAATTTCTAACTGACACTGTTTTATGTGTATAAATTTTGTTACTGTGTGGAGACAAAACTATAACCCAAACTTTAATGTATCACTTGTTTTTGTGTTTAAAAATTAATTCATAATTTAGTTAGAAACATTACTGAACAATTTTGGTTTGAGCAATGATCAAATAACTGAAAAGCATTTAAGTCTGGGAGCATTTTATAAATAAATATACACATTGTTTTTAGTTGGAATACTTATATAATACTTATATATATTTTTTATTGAATTTAAAGATGGTCGTTTTTTACTCTTTTTAACCTCCTAGAACATTTCTGTTTCCTTTGAGATCAGATCAGACTTCATTCATCAGAGAAAAAAGAGCAGAAACCCACACACATAACAATATGCTGTTTGTGTTCTGACGTCTCTGCTCTGTAGCCCATCCAATTGGTCTGATTTGACCCTGCAGTATTCTGCTTTGTCATTGGCTGCTACCTCTTCTCCTCAATATTAGTCTACTCCATGCTGCCTCCTGGTGGAGAAGATGAGAACTGCAGCCCATTACATCTGCAGCATCTAAAGCACCTTACACAGCCACAGATTAAGCTGAGTTACCTTAGATTTACCTTACATGAACTCAAGTGTTGGCTATTGTGGACACTTTAAAGGTGGTGGAATATACTTTCATTTTAGAGGTAATGATTGTACTTCCATATGATAAAATATGCAGTGCTATAAATGAAAGTACACAACCTTATGTACAGTTGTGAAAGTTAACTATATATTGCCACAAATGCAGACTGAACAGGCAGGCACAGTTAAATAAACAATTTAAACAAGACTTACCTAGGCAGGCCAAATCAGGAAATAAAAATTAACCATCATCATTTTCATTTCATTTTCCTCATGCCAAGACCTTTTGGATGAAATATAGTTTCTACTAATGGAGTGTCGGTCCATAAATAATTGTGAAGGGATGTTGTCTGTGACAGTTGATGCAGTCCTCATGTAAACATAAAATATCAAAATCTCATTTTTCTTTGAATGACCTGTGTTCTTCCTCTTTCCCTTTTCCTTTTCTCTTCCATGTTGTTGCTGTGCAGCATTCAACGCTGTCACGTAAGTTTGTGGAGGTGATGACTGAGTACAACACCACGCAGTCCAAGTACCGTGACCGCTGCAAGGACCGCATCCAGAGACAGCTGGAGATCAGTGAGTATACTGTATTTTGACAGAGAGCAATGTTCACATCCGTTGTAGTGCTTTCTGTCAAAATAGGTTTCTTTTTCAACAGTATTGCTGTCATTCTCTATTCTGAACCAAGTAGTTTCCATGTCTAAGCCTGACCAAATGGTAATCACAGAGGCCTACACACACATCAGAAAATTAAACACATTTAGGATTTATTAGTTAAATGTCCCAAAAGCAGCGTATAAAACACGTCTCTCACTTAGAACTACAAACAATAAATAAATAATAGTATGAAACTGTATTTTTTTTTATCTTTATTTCCTGGTTATCAGCTAGAACAGTTTCCAGTTTGAACCCGTCTCTGACTGTCTCGTAAATAATAAATGAGGTTGATATAAACATATCAAATTAGACTAATAAGCAGAATACACACACACACACACACACGGGGGACCCTAGTGGATAGGAATACACAGCATGTACAAACACACTAAAAATGAGCACAAGAAATTGATGCAGGCAAACAAACATTGTACACACACATACCAGCAGACTGCAGCTATTTAGTTTTCAGCAGTGGAGCACTGACCTTCAAATACACAGATATGTCAGTATAGATATCTTTGTGAGGACATTCACTGAAATAATGCATTCTCTTCCACTAACTTTAGCCCTAAATGAGTAATTTCAACCCTTACCCATGCAGATTATCAAAAGTAATATTTCCCTCTGAAATAGAAGTATAGAAGTACAAAGCATTACAAAAGACTAGCACAATACTACAAGTTCAGATACCTCAAAATTGTGCTGTACAGTACTAAAGTAAATGTACTTAGTTACTCTTGACCACTTCATGCAAGTTATCAACAACATTATAAAATTATCCTTGCATATTCTCCAGTCTGCCAAATTTAACCTTCTTTTTTAAATTGTGGTGGTTAATAATTCATTAATGTGTAAAAGGATCTTATTCCAGTTTCTGGTACCACAGAACCTAAAGGACAAATCCTTGTGTGTTCTGTCTGCAGCTGGGAGAACCACCACCAACGAGGAACTAGAGGACATGTTGGAGAGTGGCAAGCTGGCCATCTTCACCGATGATGTAAGCACCGCACCTGAGCCTGGCTCTAGCTATGGGTCACATTAACCTGAGCCATTCTGCATCCCTTAATCATTCTTACTGACTATTGGGAAGGCAGAATGGCCAAGAGGTGCGCTGAGACATCAAGTGAATACGGCCTTGTCACATGACTGCATGGAGGAGGATGGCTGAGATGCCAGCTGCTGTGCCACAGAGCTTTTATTTTGAAGGTGTAACCTCACTTTATAATACATGCCTTCAAATTAAAAGCTCACATATTTGTGGGTGCCACTGGATCTGCAGAGCTGACCACTGATGACAAGATCAGGTCACTCCAATCGTGACTTCATCTTTGTCCAGTGGTTAGCTCCTCTGATGGCTGCTATGACTGAACACTGTGCTGAAAATCAAAACGTTTCACTGAACTCCAGTGGCTGAAACCACACCCACCTTTAATAACACTGCTACTTCAACCAGTTGAGGTCAGTGAAAACAGTCTGGATGCAGGTAAGTGAGTCTGACTGATTATAGCCACCACGCAACGTCACTGCCTGACTGTCAGCAGCAAAACCTGGAATCAAATGTGATTTTAATTACAGATTTTACAGCCAGAAACTGATTTGACTGCAGAAACGATTCCTTTTAACTGACACTGTCATAAAGTTAAAAATAAATTCATGAGTAAAAACATATTTTTGGTGGTTTTATTAAGATTTTTTTGTTTTATGTATATCGCTACATTTTGTAGTTTTTTGTTTAGATTTTTCTTGCATTGAAAAACTATTAGAATAAAATAATATTTGTGTTGTAACTCTGCTGCAGATTAAAATGGACTCTCAGATGACCAAGCAGGCCCTGAATGAGATCGAAACCCGACACACTGAGATTATCAAGCTGGAAAACAGCATCCGCGAGCTCCACGACATGTTTGTCGACATGGCCATGCTGGTTGAAAGCCAGGTAAATCACGTGACAAGAGGAAATTCATTGAAAAAGTGTGTCTATATGGTAGATGTGTCATCACATGTTTCGGGCAGCACACTGGTGCAGTGGTTAACACTGCAGCTTCAAACATTGAAAGGATACTAAAAGTTGTCATGTGTGTGTGTGATTTTTAGGGAGAGATGATTGACAGAATTGAGTACAACGTGGAACACTCTGTTGACTATGTGGAACGAGCCGTATCCGACACCAAGAAGGCCGTCAAATACCAGAGTCAGGCTCGCAAGGTAACGTGCTCATGTTGCTATGGCAGAGGGTTTAACAGGCAGGTTAACAATTATCTTTATGAAACTTAGTGGAAAATTCAGAAATTTAAATCAGTTTTCTTTTGTATTTTTGATTCACTTGGTATCATTTCAATGGCAAAACTTTCTGAATGTGTTTGCTGTACATGGAGCAGAAATGTTGTACATGTTCACTAATTATGTTGGTATCTACAGTTTGTATATGGCGTTTGAATTTACTGTGCAAAATACACCAGTAGATTCTGTTATGTGTGATGTATGATTCTAAAGCTATATGTGTCATTATTAACTTTGTTTATATTTAACCAAGATCATCATCTTCCAAGACCACCATTAAGACTTAGAAGTTACAGGGACATATTGTAGTTTTTTTGCTTCTTGATGTGAGACAGTGGAGACTTTCATTGGCATATACAGTGGACTATCATTTAAATATATAGTTATATATTATGATTTTGTCCCTTGAATAAATCAGAAATTTCTGCTGCTGACAGCCTATACTTTATATCAGCTCTGCTCATCTGCTGCTAAAAGCACCAAACTCATTCAGCCACAGAGCAATCAGCCGAATGGAAACTGAAGAGAAGTCATATTGTAAAATAAACAAATGTGTAGCCGAATGCTGCTTGTGTATAAATCTACATGTTCAGTAATTTTTTAGTGAATATGGTAAAGTGTAGAAAGATGGTCTGAAAAAAGCAATACAGACTTCTCTATATGTAAATGATGTGTGATCACACTTGATCTCTCATTGTCTCTTTTACCAACCTTTGTGTGTGTCACCCTGCAGAAGAAGATCATGATCATCATCTGCTGCGTCATCCTGGGCGTGGTCCTGGCGTCGACCATCGGCGGCACGCTGGGCTTCTGAGAGGTTCCTCCACTTGCCGCTGTGACAACCGACACCGACCAACCGTCCGACCGACAGCCAGCAGAGAAAAGAAACACCGACGACGACGACACAAAAACTTGAAACACAAATGCAAGACAGATAACCAATCAGCTAGGAAGAGATAACAATCCAATCACAGATAAGAGGAAACACCATGGGGTTGGGTGGGGTTCAAAAAACAAAGACAAAAAAAACACACAATAAAAACGCCATCACATTATAGCTGACTTAAATAAATAACATAACATAAAAAGAGGGTTCAAATAAACCTACTATTTATTACAGATGTACATGTAAATGTATTGAACATATGAAACAACACATGGGTTAGCTACCTGTAAAAAATTATGACCTTCAATATGACATTTATTTGTTTGTTTGTTTGCTTCTTTTGCCTTTTTTCTTTGTTTCTTTCGTTTTTCGGGAGTCTCCGACGACAGTGATGGTGACTGCTGCTGGGTGGGTGTTCTGCAGGACGAGCATTCCAGTTAAACTCTTATTTACCTGTTTCTTTCCTAGTAGAGGCTCTAACTGAGCACACTAGAAGGTCACAAACATTTGTGCTCAGCTTTCCAGTTTTGTCCTGTTACAGGACGGTCGCCTCTAAGAAAGTAAAATCTTTTTAGCCCTGTCAGAACATTCCAGAGCTCTAGAACTCTGCGTTGCATTCTGGAACAGAATGTGTGAGAGCACAGGAACAGAGTGCGGTTCCGGAATTCTGTCAGTAATTCTGGAATGGCCCGGAATGCTGTCCTGCAGGACAAGCGCCTTGTGGTTTTGGTATAGACCTAACTCTGTCCCCTTGTTTTTGAGTGGGAGGGACCGCCTCTTTAGACCACCTCTCATTGGCTGCTCTCTCCTGTCATTCACCTCAGTCAGCCTATTAAATTAGCTACTACTGGCAAAGTCCAGAAACCTGCTGCTTACTGAAATGTTTTCACAGCCAGTCAATTGGTGAAACTTCAGGTCGGGATGTGTGTCATAGAAGTGTGGTAGATTTCCAGATAAACTGCCTCCCCGTTTTGTCACATCTATCCAACCAAAGAGCAGAGGGGAGGAGGGCCTCTAGTTTTCCTGCTGAATTAAACTGGCCAGCAGCACAGAAGGCCATGTTTGACTGACAGGTGAATGGTAGGAAGGAGTGGGGGTAGGAAGAGAGTGGGAGGAGATGGACGGTCAATCTATGCAGTTTAGATAAGAGGAAGACGACTTGTCCCACCTCACTGTAGAACAATCGTAGTCAAGGTCGAGGTGTCGTCTCCAAGCTGTCACAACTGTTCTTCTGGAAGATTCTAAAAAATGAAGACAACACATTAAAAAGTAAAGAAAAACTAAAGTAAGACAACATAACATTAGGAAACTAACAAACAAACTGGACAACAAATTAGATGGAGAAATAATGTAGAAAAACCTGAAGATGCAGGCGTGCCCTGGTTACCTGAGTGTTGTGATAATAATGTTGCTTTTTTTTTTTTGTTTTGTTTTGTAATGAGGAATGTTTGACGCTTTGTTGTTCCGTGGTGCTGCTGTTTTAGTGCGTGCGTGATGTGTCCCGTGATGTATCGGCCTGACATCATTTAGAAATTACTGTTACGTCTTTATGGTTTGACGCATTTACCCATTCGCCCATCTGCCTCTGTGTGTGTGTGTATGTGTGTGTGTGTGTTTGGATTATGATATTTTGTTCACACCATTTAAATGCCTGAGTTACACAGGTGCTACTGAACAGGAAAGGCTTTTCTGTTGGTGGATTTCCTCCATGGAAGGATGTGTGAAACATGTGACACACACACGTTCACATACATACACAACATAGCACATGCATGAAGACCTCATATATACATTTACTGTTTCACGCACACAGATTGGAAGTCCCCCCTTAGCACCTACACTGTTAACTAAGTCGTGTTACACACCATGCAATGTTTAGACTATTGCTTAGCATGCTGTAGTTGTAGCTTGAATTATGTGTAGACCGCGTAGATGCTGCTTGTTGGAGATTGAGTTCCTGGTCTTTTTTAATGTTACAGGTTATACATGCGTCTAAACCAGTGTGGGGGAAGTAATGAAGAAATACCACTGGAAGTGTGAAAGTCCTTTATTGGCTTTGAAAAAGTAGTTTTACAAAATAACCATAGCATGAAGTTCACTTACTAGGGTTTTCCCAGAGACTTTATCAGCATTTAATGATCATCATTAAACTGGAGATTGCCCAGTAAACTCACTTTGCAAATTCAATCTTCTGGTGATGGTTAAAAGTTTCAGAAAAAGACAGTAAGTTAATTGTTAGTCTAAACTAGTTCAATCTGAACCGCAGTGAAGATTTTTTTTTTCCCAAAGAATATTGCAAAATGTAGCAATATACAGAAAGTAAAAGACTGAATTTGTCATTTAAAAATGTATTCACTG
Organism: Mastacembelus armatus; assembly: GCF_900324485.2. Lineage (NCBI taxonomy): Eukaryota > Metazoa > Chordata > Actinopteri > Synbranchiformes > Mastacembelidae > Mastacembelus > Mastacembelus armatus. The sequence goes on from NC_046640.1 coordinate 4,438,963, forward strand.
TGTATGAGATTACGTTCAATACATGCTAATTTAAAATAAGCTTACTGTAAAAGAAATTTCAGAATAAGATACTAGTTATCATGTTACCCTCAACACTGTTGACAACATGCATACGCATTACATTTCAAGACTTAAATAATATGTTGTTGAGCATGCTTTGTGTCATTGCTGTTAATGTGGGCTGTATTGAGAAGTAACACAGTTGTGCATATTGACCGAAACTGGACACACGCGTGTCTTGAAAACTGCTACACAGTATTGTGACTCGGGCTTTATTCAGGGGTGTTTTAATGTGAAGGTTTATCTGTGGTTAGGCTCTGTGATACAGAGGATTGTCTGCTTCTGTTGAGGCCTACACTGGATGATTGTGTACCATCGCACTAGAGTCACTATCAGGGTAATCACAATCCCAAAAACCACCTTAAAGTCCACAAACTCAGTCTAGACTACATTCAAAGCAATAAAATCAGTTTGTTATAGTTCAGTTTTATTTGACAGGAAGGGTGTTAGCTAGATAACTCACCGTGTGTCGATTCTGCCTCCAGTTTAGAATCTGAAGACCTGCGAAGTGGTTACAGTTTGTTAGCTGAAGTACCTCATGGCTCAAACTTTAATACCTTTTAGAAAATACCAGGTTTCCTTTTGAAACTTCAAAGCCGCTTTGCAGCTCTTGTTCTGGAAGGCTACGCTTGGACAAGAAGCTAACGTCATGTGGTGTTTGACAAGTATCATTAGGCAGCAACTGTAGCCATGACAGGACTAACAATACTTAGATCATGCTAGCTGCTTCTGACCAGGGCAATGTGTAGATGTTAGGAAGTAGGCATTGCTTTGTTGTGTGTTGTTTTCTTGGAAATTGTAGTAGTTCAATGCTGTTAGCTTTAGATGTCTGTAATGCTTTGTATTAGAGATGAAAAAGGGCAAGAGTTTTTAGCTTCAGGTTTGGAGAAGAGTGAAGGTGGAAATTTTTACTTAATATTTTTATTTTTACTTTGACTTTCCAAAACCAAAACTTCCGGGTTCACCAAAGCTTAGCAAACACCCCCAATCCCTCCAAGCAGCAAAATCTAATAGCTGTTTATTCAGATGAGTTGGCAGTAGACAGAATAATTTAGCACTTTCCTTGGTGATGTGCTGCTAATGTTTCATGGCTACATTCTGTGGTTATGAGTGGTTTTTAATTGATTTTGCTGTTTTTAGAGATACTGATACAGACACTGAAATTATCCCCTGTGTAAATCAGAGCCCAAGGCGTGTAATTACTGCATTACCCAGGTGTCTTTGGACTCAAGTTTCAGTATTTATGGAACTGACAAATAAGTTTTTACTCCCAGCAGTCACAGCGTTTGGTTCATCACCTGCCAGTTACATCATAAAGTCAGCCATACAATTAATTCAGTTTCATGTTCTCAATGGTCGATGGTTGTCATGGTGACGTCATGGTCATTGCGGTAGTCTTGCAATGGTTTTATTGTGGTGGATAAGAATTAGCAGTGTGAGGATGCCGTCATAGCACCAGCCATCTTGACGTTTCTCTTGAGTGTTTTCTGTAAAGTTTGTGTTCCTGTCTGCCATCCATCAGGCCCTGCCACCATCCTCCTAAGAAAGAACACACCGACAAACATCCCAAAACCATGAAGGAATTAAGATTACCTTTATTAGGATTAGGAAGCTCGGCTGAGCATTGGCCCCTTGTCCTTTTGTCTTTCCTCTTCCTGTTTGTGTTGTAGTTGTTCGGTTGTACAAAAGACAACGTTAAGGATCAAAAGCAGATCCCATCCATCCTGTTTTGTGTAATAATGATAATAATAATAAAAAAGGCATGCAAAAGCGTTGTGGAGTTTGCATGATGGTGTTCTTTGTATCCCACCCCGAAACCTGCCCTCCGTGTTGTGCACTTTACTGCTCATTGGACCTGTCTTTGGTTAGCACCTCAGCTAACTACTTTACTCATTCCTAAACTGCATCCTCAAATTTATTAAGGACGTGTGATGGCGGTCCTTGTCAACACGTTCTGTTTGTAACATATTGCTGGGACAGTAACTGGGTTTTGAAGGTGTTTCAAGGTTGATATTTAAAAGTGAACCACTGAAAGGCAAATTTTCATATATGCTGCTGTCCACGTCAGCCATTCCTGCTTCCCCCACCTTTATCATTCATCTTCAGACCTCTTATTGGGTATCTACTGACGTTTTTGCTTGTTTCCTTTCACAGTGGGATTTGTGTTGTCTTAATGGAGGAATTCTCTGCAATGGAGTTAATTATTGTTCTAAGTCTGAAAACCTCGACCTGTCACCCTCCACCCGGTTTTTTTGTGTGTGTGCAGCATGCCGCCCTTCCTCTTCAGTGAAACAAGATTAGTGCATAAATGCGTGTATATGTGTGTGTGTGTGTGTGTGTGTGTGTGTGTTTGTGTCGGAGCAGCACGAGTTTGTTTTGATGTGCGAAGCATCCGATCGCAGGTCCATGGGTTGCAGCCGTTTAAACAAATTCCAGATGTTTTTGAAAATGGAAAGCGATAAGAGAGCAGACATATGTATGGATGCCATGATCACTGTTATTCTATTTATTAACATTCAAACCAAAGCGTTTTTGCCCTCCCCGTGTTCTCGAAATGTCTAATATCAAAGAGCACAACACAAGTCAAGTTTACACGAAGGACGTTCGTCACAAACAGTGAAAAAATATATAATAAAAACCACCAAATGCTACAATAACTATAATTACAAAATCCCAGCCCCCTCCCCCAACCAGCCTGCCCACCACTTTAGTGCATGTTGGTATGTCCGTCAATCAAACCAGCGTCTCACGCTACAGCAACAATATCTGCCTCCACCCCCCTTTTCCCTTCCTTTCCACCTGTAGATGTTTGTGGTCTGACTAGTGGAAAAATATTAAGCATAATCATCTGTTAAAAAAAAAACAAAAAAACAATTAGCATATGTACATTTCTCCACTTGAGGCTTTTACGGAGACAATGGTGGTGCTTTCTTATTCTATTTTTAATTGCTGTTATTCTTGTTATTTTGGTGTCTTTACTTTGTGTACAGCTTGTTTACCAGTCTGTGTTCACACAACAGCGCTTCACTGCAGGTTTAAAGGTTTTGCTAGCTAGTTAGTCACAAAGGACATAGTTGGCTCAAAACAAACCAACCAAGGCCTCTTCTCTTAACTCTGTGTTTAGCTGTGCAGAAAAATATCATAACAATGAAGCAGCACTAACAATTTTTTGTTGTAATTCTCTTCATCGTGATCATCATGACTATGTCACTACTCAGTCTTTATCTGTTACTTGACTCCTTACCTCTACTGCAATTTAAACACACAGCAAATATTACATTTGGAGATTCTCAAGAATGCTGGCCATCAACCATGACCCCGTGCAACAGATGAGAATCAACCAGCAGAGATGCGAGTTACATTAACATAACATTATTACACATCTTTGTTTATTACCTTTCCAAACTCAACACATGCAAGCTAATGTTACTAAGAAGGAGTTTGTCGTTTATTAATTAGGCTTAAACTTCATTTTACCTTCACTATGTATTTTATTATTCTTACTGACATTCAAGTTTTCCATTTTATGTGAGGGGATTTTCTTTTGGTATCAAATCTGTCCTGGGAGGTGCATTAATGGTTCCTCCTTAATCCTGCCTATGAAGTTGTGATTGACTCAGCACAGCACTGATCCAGTGAACTGCATAAAAACTTTGAGATTCAGAGCTCTCAAACTAATATAGAAAGATTTCTACTCCATGTACTCATTTAGTACTAGTAGTAGAAATTGCTTTTGTGCAAATACAGTAGAGATAATGGATTTATTTCAGTGACTGAAAAGGAATTGATGCGTGACTAATCATCATCAAGAGTCAAGTGCTATCCAGCTAGCTAGCTCCCATAAACCTGCAGTGAGCATTTTCCTGTGTGCAAGAAAGGACTGCAGCCTTGTCAACTGAAGTCACATATATAGACAAGAATATATATATATATAAATCTTACACCAACATACTGCATTTCTATAACTGTATGTATGTGGCTCCGTAGCCATTACTGCTTTTATTGGTTGTGTACAGTTGTTGTCAGAGCAGGGTACAGAAAGCAGGAAAAAATCATCTGGAGAGAGTTTGGGTGCGACACCAAGACTCCAAAGATTGACTTACTGTTAGCCATTAGCCATTAGCCTGCGTATGATAGTAATTTGGCGTGTTGTTTCACGCATGCATTGAAAACAAACACCCCTGTGGGCACAACATGTAGTTATTTCAGCAAATGAAATTTTTTAGCGTTAACCAGAAGTACAGCGTCTGCAGACAAGTGTCTGTCTTCCAAGTTTGTACTCAACAGACACCGAGGATTTGTGAGGATACAAGTTATTGCCTTTTTTTGTTCCTTTGTTGTCGGACGGTTAAACTCTTCTCTATTATGATTTTTGTCTTCCTGAAACAATTTTCAAAAACCAAAACCTGTTCAGTGCCCTGCTCTAGATGATGTTAAAATGAAAATGTTTGTTGTGGCTTCAATCTGCTCTTGTCAGCAGTAGCAGCTGCAACTTGATATTATTGTTACTGATTATGATTTAGTTCATGCTCCACGTATGTCTTTTTACTCTCTCATTGTACGAGACAGTATTTGGATTTGTCAGTGTTTTTTTTTTTCACCCCAAGTAGGAGGGGTGGGAGGAGTCGGGGGAGGGGCATGAAGATAGACCACACCCACATGGTATCCGCCATAGAAAGTAGGAAAGACACTTAAATAACATTATTATCATTACTGTTATTAGGGTTATTATGGTTATTATTACTATTATTATTATTACCATGAATGACAAAGAAAAATGCAGTAAAACATTTGCAAAAACCCAGAGAGAGAACGAACGGCTTCACACAAAGTGATCAAACAAACACAAAAACTTTAAAAAAGGGAGGTTGTGACGATTCTATAATAGCAATGATCTAAAGTACAAAAGGAGTTATGTTATCATAAATAATAGTAATATTGAATATTGAATGCTCGCAATTTTGTCAAACTGAAACTGGATTCTTTGTGTTATGTAATTATTGTAAATAACTTCAAAGAGAGAAAAAATGACTTGCATGTCTATGTATAAATCTACTGAGATATCTATTCCTGTCAAAGTTGACATGTAGTTCGATCTCTGTCCTTTTTTGCCACTTTCGCTTACCCCTTCAAACATCAGCCATCCTCACCTCCACGCCCCTGCCCTCCCATCTCGACAGTCCTTTTATTCTTTCTATGTGGCTGAGAGATGACAACAGAGAGAAAGAGAAACATAGCTTCCAGCGTCTTCGTCCGCATGCTCTGTTCATAAGCTGTGTTTACACCAGCCTGCTGAAATCTTATTTTCACACATGTAGACAGAAAAGGTATGATAGTGCTTTTAGAAGTAGTGAGATGAAATATTATACTTTTTCTGTCAATCAAGTCTCTTCATTTCTGTCTAAAACAAGGACAAATCCATGATATTAGGATGGAAATGAAAAACTCTTGTGCGTCAGCGGGTAATATTTTTTGCCTTTGTGGTGTTAACACAGCCACAATCACACGTCCTTACATCACCCCGGATCCAGAGGCTCCATCCACTGGCTCCTCTGATGAAAGTGCTTCCCTCCATATTAGGAAAATGACCCCATCTCCAGGGCTTTCCAGGCCACACACCCTCATCTCTCTGAAGCCCTGCTAGTAGTTTCCAAACTCTTTCTCTTTGTTTGATTGTGTGTCTCTCAACCACAGCTACAAAGCCAAATTAGACTCTTAAAACTCTCTTTACCTGTTTTCCCCTGAGTTTAGTTTTCACCAGTCCTCACAAAACCACATTCCCTGCCAGTTAGTAGCCACATCCTGAAATGCAAGTACCAAAACAGCCTGTGCTAAACAGCCTGCTGGACTGCAGTTTGACGGGCATAGGCAGCCTTCATATGGCAATGAATTTAGCTGTTGTGACAAAGAAGTGTCATGGTGCCATGCTGCTTATACCCATTAAGCTATCAGTCCGATTCCCTGAAACTGAATGGTCCTAACGCCAAGATTAGGGGTGAATCTACGTCTGTTATTGTTTAGAGCCTGAAGCCTTTTCAGTAATAATCCATCCATCAGCTAGCACAAAGCCTTCATCTTCATCTACAATGGCTGTAAAACACATAATTTCTAAGTAACATGATCTTAGTCCAAATTTTATGCTAAGGGCTGAGATTATCTGCCTTCTCGAAAACAGGGACACAGAGTAGTTTTAAACCTTAACTTTCTACATATGCTCAGATGCGCTCAGACCCCTAAACGCCGCCACAGTCTTCCTTTTATGTGGCTGTTTCCACTATTTGCTCCTTGTTGGGTTCCTGGAGGAGGTCTTGGCATTAGTTTCTCAAAGGCTTCGAAGCACAAGAGATCACTCAAAGGTCGAACAGAAAATTGGATTTAAAGGTCTTTGTGACAAACAGATCAGAGCAACTTGAGTCTTTATGAAAATGAAACGACTGTATGGTTTTACCCGCTCAGTAGCTCAGATTTGTGCCAAGAAAATGTAATGAATGATCACGAAATTAGTCTGGCTTCGATGGATTTGAGAAACACGGTCCTATCAGAGTCGCCACCTAATTCTGGGCCCGGTCTCTATAGTTTCACACAGGCCTACCATAACAAAGCGTGCAATATACAGAGAAACAAGGGCTTTCTTTATCATGCAGAGGCGTTCAGGCCCGGGCAATGACATGAACCTCCTGCAGGAACTCCATTAACAAATTCACTCATTTTACTCATTACTACTCATTACTTCACTCATCTACAAAGGCCTTTCTGCAACATGCCAGAGTAGGGAAACCTCATTGTTTTTACCAGTAGACAGGCTAATAAAGTCACATGCTGTCTCGGGGGAAAATGGCAGACCAGAGAAAAAATAATATTTCCAAAATTTAAAATACATGAACAAAAAAAGAGGACAGGGCATTCGCTCCTTGGATGTAACTTTGACCGGAAATGCAACTTGTGTCCCGTTTTTTTTGTGTGTGTGTATGTGTGCGTAGCGTAATGTAAAAGCGATCTGTCCCTACCCCCCACCCACCTGGCCTTCCCCATCCAAATAAGAACACCCTTTCCCCTCAGGACCCGTCTCCCTCCCTTCCAGCCCTGTCTCCCCCCTCCTCCCTCCTCTCTCGTACTGCTGTTGGCTGTTCTGTTTAGTTCATGTGACGTGCCAGTATTCCCCTTGCCCCTTCTTTACCTATTTGCCTCCCACCCTCACCCTCTTGCCCTTCCCCACTCCCACTTCTCTCTCTCTTAATCTCTCTCTCTCCGCCTCCCCCCTCTCTCTCTCTCTCTCTTCATGGATCTTTAAGATGACAACTCTATGCAGATGCTGTCTTTTATAAATGTGTCAAAATTTTAATTTAAAATAAAAACTTAAAAAAACAAACCCTGACAGAAATATTGAAATGATAACAAAAAATGAATAAAGAAAAGGATTGTTCAGTGTACTCTCATTGCCTGCCAGGATCTTTATTGCTTTGTGTCTTTTAATCACCTTCACATTCCCATCTCTTATCAAATCCTTGTTTTTGTGGTATTCATATGTAAGTCAGATCTTATGACGGCCTGGTGAAAACATTGAAGACGATGCATCTGTACGCTAATATAAAGTCAAACATAATAAATTCAGTAACATTGTTACTATCAGGCCAACAACAAACATGGATTTTTATAGTTTTCTTTCCTTTTGTGAAGTTTAACTGGCATTTCAGTGCCACATTTAGACTAACATCTGACGGTGTTTGTATTGTTTGTTCTTGGTATAAAACAATTCAAGAAAGGTAACATCAAAAACATAAATCTATAAAGATGAGTTATATAGTATAGTTTGTATGTAGTATAACTGGGACACACCACAGCTGAGTGATGGTCTGACTTTACTGACTTCGTTTTAAAGACAAGGTGAATACAGTGTTGTTATTATTGATAGAAATGGTGGACAAAAATATGGAAGAAATTGGAATTAACCTTTAACTCCTCAACCAGGCTTGTCTCATTAGTTGGCTTCAGCATGCAGAGATGAAGGCCCCTGCAGCAGCTTTTCACCAACTATTACAGAGCAGCTTCATCTGCTGCAATCTACAGCAGGCTTTTCTTATCGGCTCAGTGAAACTGCAATTATCATTAATGCAAATTGAAACATTACATGAAACAGAAAAGTAAAAAAAAAAAAAAAGATTTCATTTTTATTTAATTTCTCATTTAGCTTCAGTTTTAACATGGTAATGTTTTTGCTGTGTTATCAAACTGTTTTTCCTCTAAGGAAATATAAAGGAAAAATATATAAACCCAGTAGAGAGCCATGCCCTGACACATTCACATGAACCAGCAGGTGCATAGGCTCAGGTGTGTGGCTTTAGGATCATCAGAGCTGCAGCTGAACACACAGCTTATGTTTCTTTTTGTTTTTTTATCAGCTTCTTTAAGGTTTGTACAGAACTGTTGTGTGAAGTGTGTTAAAGGAACAGTCTGGTGTTTAGATCAATCAAAATTTTCTGATTTAACGACTGTATACTGTAGTATTCTGGGCAGCAGGACGGTGTATGTAGGAATGAGCCAGAATAAACTGCAGTATTTGTCCTATCTTTTATTTATCCTTGTAGTTCTTAGTAATGTTCAGTTTTATTAAATACTCAAAAAAACAAAACAAAATCATACATACTACCAAGAAGGAAAAATACTGCAACCTAATTTTTAAAAAGTGTTACTTCTCCCGTTCTTAGTGTCTGAAAATTAAATTTTAATGCTTCTCTGTGACATTTTCACACTATTTATCTAATAAGAGCCATTCATTACATGTTGATACAAATCAAGGCATTGTACAGTTATCTGTTTGTATATAAAAGGTCATACAGAGGTTATGATACAGAGGTACAATAACAATACACAATCTAACCAAACAGCACCAAGAATCTACTGCTGTTACTACTGTTTTTACTTTTTCTACAGCGCCATTTTGCATCCCCAATTTCAACGAAACCAGATGATTCTGACCATCTGCACAGCAAACAACTTTTTACCTTATTATGTGTTAGAAAATCCCAAAGTCTAAGATGACAGGAATGTATGGAAGTATACTGCATTCACAAAAGACAACAGTTAAACACATTTCCCTTCTATTTGAATTAGTATCTCATAACTACTAGATCAGGAATTTACCAAGATCTGCGTCCAGTGATTATGAGAACTTTGCTCTTGTTGACTTGTAATTTTGTCACAATCATGAGATCTTTACTTTCTGATAACTGCAAAATGTGGTCACTGAGAAAAAAATTTCGTAACTGACAAAAAATGTCCTATTTACTAGACACATATTGTGTAAATGTGAACTGTAATATAATACTAAGGTATGGATCTCATAATAATGATAAACAAAGTTACAAATATGAGAAAACCTTCTAATTTCCTTCTCCCTTTGGTGAATACATTGAGCTGTAGAAATACGGGTTTGAGGAAGAGACAAAACGGCCATCACTGTGACTGCCATAGTTTCATTCATTTATAATCAATCTACAAAGCTACAGGTTTGTTTTTTGTTTTTTTACATTAGATGAACCACCCCTTTAACCCTTCACCCACCACTCATGTCACTTTTTTTTCACAAAAGTAAAAGTTTGCAGCTCTCATAAGTGAAAACAGCTGAAGATTGTGATCAAGTGACAGGAAACACAATCGTCACATCATTAGTTTTTTTTTAAAAATTCTACTTATCTTTAGTTTGTAGCACAACCCTTTAACTACCGATATATATGAGCAATCAGGCACAGTCAGAAAATACAGAAAAAACAAAATGATTACATGATATACAGTTGCAGAAGAACATAGAGGAGGGCTAAATCACTGACATAATGAACTCGTCTGATGAAGACGCTGCTGGTCTGCAGGCTTGTGTATAATAAACCTGACGTCTGTATTTTATTTATGAGCTTTGTCAGAGGCAAAATGGCTCCCACCATTAGCTTTGTGAATTAAAGAAATCTACAGAGAAAAATAATTAGAGATTTAAAAACAGCGTATCTCATCTGGGGATCAGGTCGGCCATCTGGTAGCTGGTTATGGAAGCTCATTTCTGCCACTTTGGGAAAAACATTTGTTGTCGCGCTATTCAATAGCGTGTTTGGGCTTCTACAGTAGTTATGGCTCAGTAGGTCCCCACTCACTCACTGGAACCTATTGGGAGGTTCAGTAGGTCGTTATCATCTCATAGAGGTTCATTCTCATCATTACATACATTACATCCTTATGTTTAAGCACAGCAACCACTCAGGTGTGTTTAGGTATTAAAACAGCTGAGCTATATTTAGCCATTAAAATGTCTTGGTGATGTTTAGCAACAGGTTGTGACTTGTGTTACATCAGTCTACAACCACCAGAGACCACCAGTAACCATGGGTGAACAATAAATCAATCATAACAACCTCCTCAACTGTGTTTATTTCCATGCTGATGCTGCTAATTGCCACTGGCTCTCATTGCCTCCAGCAGGTGTAGTGGGCCCTACAGAGCTATAGTTATGAGGTGTGTGGATAACGGTTACTAAATAGTAAGACGACAGTGAAATTGGGTTGGTTTTCATTAATGGTTTGTTTTTTATTGTCATGATTTGTTGTAATGTGATGTTAACATTAAGAGTTTGTCCCTCAAAAGAGTCATAAGTCATAAAAGTAATGCTTTAGAATTTATAATACACTTAAAATATATGTAGGAGAAGTGATGTCACTCTGGATCCTGTAAGAAACAAACCCTCAATTAGGACTACATATTTAAAACAAACGTTCTCAAAATTTAGTGTCTCAGACCGATGAGGTTGCATGTGATCATCCTGTGAAACTAAGTCATAATTGAGTTTATCATTATGAAAACATTTTTGTTATTATTAGGAACCATCTTTGAGAAATACAAAAACATTTAATGCATAATTAAGAGATGCTGTCTCATAACTGAGACATAGCTGTGAGACATACAGGATCAATTAAGTATGAGATTCTCCTGATTAATGGTTGGTTCACATTAGTAGAGGTATGACTTAGTATGTCATAAGTCAGATTTGATTATAAGGTAAGTCCTAATAAATAGACAAATATTCTTATATTTAAAAGAAACCTTCAAAATAAAAGTGAAATAGTATCTATTATATAAAAACTTTCATAGTTGCTAACATTTCTTGAAATCATGAAATTGTTTGTCTCAGGATGAAGTTTCTCAGTTATTAGAAACTTGGTCACAAATATGTTACTTTCATAACTACTTAGGGTCTAATTCCTAATTACAAAACCTATGAAAAAAATTGTAAAAAAAATGTGAAGATGTTCTTTGCAAATGTCTATATCATTATTATAAGATACTTTGTCAAGTCAATGAGGAACTCTTACTTTTTATTCAATAATCCATAATTATGAGAAAGTTTCTCTTCACTATATTTCATGATTGACAATTTTCAGAAACACTACTCATAATAATGACTTTCTTTTTCATCGTGATGAAAAACTGCTACATACTAAGTGAACAATTTGTTTATAAAACACAATTCATATGAGGCAGTTTCAAATACTCTGCACACAATTAAACTTTTAAGGAACCGTGAAGAACCTTTGAGGTTTATTTACTAGATACTGTCATCACTATGAAAAAAAAAACAACAATTAAACAAAATTACTACAAGATACTAAAACACTATATTTGGTGGAGGATTTTTTTCGAGTGGCAGACATGAGTTTCTAAAACTCTATAGACGTTAACACTGAAGCTCAACAGAAATGTGTCAGAAATGTTGATTTATTTCAATCCAAAGAGCAGCTTTTTTGAAATCTGTGAAACTACAGCTCTCCATGAAGAACCAGATATTCTGCAACTCCAACTGTCCAGAAATGTCCTACCAGTGTGTCCGGCCACCTTATGTCCTTAAAGGAAAAGGTGGAAATACTTACAAGTTTTGACACCACATCCAAAAGTCCTGCTGTGACCTCAACGCTCCTTCAGTGGGAAGATAAGGACTTCAGTAGTTCAACATGTAAAAACAAGGTTAAGAGTTTTGATAAATTCCTCACACAAAAATCTCCTTTTTTGGTCCATGTTGACATCCTGAAGATAAAAGTAGTCTCAAATGTAATACTGATGATCACAAGAGACAACCATGGAAGGAAAACAAGACCCAGAATCCACCTTCACTCTTCTGTTTATGCTGTTTTGCCACCGGCACACTGATCATCAAAGGAAATAACCTTCCATTTACTGTCACAGAGGCAGTTTGCTGGCTGGTAGTATAACAGTGTTCATGGGACAACACAGAACTGGTCACAGCCAACAATATAGACACTGGTAAAACTATCAGAACCGTCAGTTCAGTGAAGAAAATCTGAGTGTCCACTCATCATCTACAGACAGCTGAGAAACCGAGAGCTTCAAAAAGTCGACTTATATGACATTTCCATCAGGAGAGATCCAGGTTCCAGGTAGAAATGGTGTTTTTCCTCAGGGCAACAAAAGGCAGTGACTGAAGCTTCGGGTAGGATGTTTAGAAAGGTCTGGAGTGGACAGTGGAAAAAGAGGATGCTGTGCCTCTGGACAGCAGTGGACCTCTCCAGTGCACCTTCATGTGGTGCCTCAGGTTGGACCTGGAGGAGAAGTGTTTGTCACACTGCTGGCAGGAGAACGGCTTCTCCTTGGTGTGGATGCGGCGGTGGCAGACAAGGGCCGTGGACACTCTGAAGGATTTGCCGCAGTCAGGGCACTGGTAGCGTTTAGGCTCAGTGTGGATCCGTCTGTGGTTCTTGAGCGACATCAAGTTGGGGAACTCCTTCTGGCAGGAGCTGCAGAAGTAGGTCCCGGTCTTGTGGCTGTTTTTGTGGTTGAGAAGGGAGCTGGCGTGGCGGTAAGACCGTCCACACTGACTGCAGACGAAGCTCCTGGAGCTGCTGCTTGAACTCGCTGGACTCAGATCTAAGAGAGGAGATACATGGGGGTTTTAGTTCAGACTAAATCCAGTTCAGATTGGAAACAGGCACAGAGAAAAACAGTTTGACAGACAGGAAACTGATTTGGAAAGAACTAAAAAGGCCTCAGAGGGGCTGACTGCTGTCATGATAAAAAACACTACACTTCCTAAAACAAGCACATATCCAAAGTCCAGTCAAGTCAGACCAAGTCCAATTTGTTTGTGAAGCAAAAACGTCTCACTGGGCTTCATAGGTCTACAGCCTCAGCAGTTCTCAACCAGCTCAAGCTTTCTGTGTCTCATAATTAATCAGTATTAACTAAGAAAGACTTCAACAATTACAACATATATTTCAGAATTTCACTCTTGCAAAGTCCATATTAAATTACAATACAACATTACAAAAAAAAAGAAAGTACAACATTGAAAGCTCTCTACCACAGACCTCATATTTAAAAGATGATAAAAAAGACCAATAACATGCATATATCTAATACAAATACAGAATCACAAGGTCAGAAAATATGGACATCATAATGGGCCAAAAAACATCATCATGGACCCCTCCCCCCAAAACAAACAAACATAAATAAAACCCATAAAAAATCATTCAAAGCTATTCCACATATTCTATAATACTACAAATGATCTAATGTTTAAAAAACAACATTCCAGTTCAATGAAAAGAGACAACGATGTTTCAGTCTCAGGAGGTCTAACGCTCGGCTGCCATGAAACAGGTTTAATTTGTCTTTTCAGAATAAAACAGAGATCGGCTTGTTAGCGAATATTAATGAACGTTTCAGTTACAACAAAATCACAATAAACTGATAATTTTTGACAAGGTTTGAGTCTCGTGAGACGCTGTCTGCTGGCTGGATTTAAGCTGTGTGACGGAAGGATTTTCATTTTCACTTCACTACCCATGACCTCAAGATATGTGTGGGAAATTTACCATAAAGGGTTATTACACTCAAATTACATGGTTGACTTCAACAAAACCAAAGTAACAACTGATGGAAAATTTGGAGGTACTGGGATCAGGAGATATTGTGTCACAAACAAACTGAACTGATTTAGCAAAATGAATAAATAAAGCTGAATCATACTTTCATTTTATTATTTTATTTTTTATTTTGTTCTATTAACATGATTAATGAGCCAGTTTCCCAGTATTCAGGGTAACAGGGTTTTAATTTAGTTTGAATGTTTGCTCACTAACATGGAGCCAATATTCAATCCAAGTCAACCAGTATCAATAAACCTTACATTCACTCTTGCCATAAGCCATAATTTGATCCTTTAAAACTGGAATGAACAATAGTTGTTTGTAATATGGAATTCCAAATACTGTTGACATGACAGTCCCGCTGGTGTCCACAGTCCTGTAGTTCTTCAGATGTGCTCTTCAGGACCGTGAAGGGCCAGGGCCACTTGTTGACCACACTGAGTTGCAGTTATTGGTTCTGTCATTCTGGGAAGTCCAGGTTTGATTTAACAGCTTCTCTCAGACCTTAAACTACTTTTAGCAATTGAATAAAACTTACAAGCCAAAAAAACTCTGTTAGTGTGTCTGATATCTTAATGGGCAGGGGTGAAAGCTTTTATTTTTTGTCTCACCTACAGAGAAAAGAACAGGACACTAACAGGATTTATGAAATGCTCATGGGTTTTGTGTGGCTGCTTTTAAAAATAGTTTGACCAGCTACAAACTAGACATCTGTAGATATTATTTCATTTCAATACTTATTGGTTACTGGTCACTTGGGTGCTGATTTAGACCTCAACTCACTAACTTGATCTTGCAGAGAAAAAAAAAAGTGCATGTTTATTTACTTTATTTATTGCCAGAATCAATCAAATAATTAGAGTCAAATGAAAATACCAGAATTTTCTTTTCAAATTTGTATACTCTGTCAACTGTACAAGCTAAAGTTCTCCTCAGGTCATTAATTTCCCAAAAACAATTAGCACAAAAAAGAAAGTGAGAAGAATATATAATCAATATCTGTAGAACATCTTATAAAAGGGTCATACCAGTGTATTGGCCCAGTAACCACATCACTGCCAATGTCCAACAATCACCTCATTCATTCATCAGTTCTTCTGGAAACTGGCGTCACTTCATTTATATTAAAAATCTATCTACATGAGATAATCCATCAACACTGGTCTTTAGTCCCATATAAAAACATTCACAACACCACCAAAGATGGATTAATCCTACACTAAAGTAGTCCCCAACAGATGCATTAAAGCCTCCTGCTTAATAAGAAATTACAGTGACATTTCTATTGTCACCCAGCTGGACTGTAGCACATAGAAATCTCATTTTGTCTGTTTCTCTGCAGATTTCTGATGAGACACTAATGAAGTGGACAGCTCAGTCAGCTCAGATGAGATCTATCTTCATAAAAGTGCCCTGGACTTTTTATACATTAGGAACTCGTTGGGTTTTGTGATGGCGATACGAGATTCTCTAATGCAAACATAAACTTCCTGGGCTCTTTCACAGTAGAAGTCCTGCAGTGTCACATACTTTTTCTTGATGTGTCAGATGCTAAGCAGCTGGACCAGTTTCACTGTGAAGCAGCTGAACATATACAGGGTTTGTGAGGATGAAGTGCTAACTCGTCTAAAAACTGCCTGTAGCTGCTTCTTAGAGAATCATGAAGCAGGACTAAATACCTGGAATCTAAAGACCTGTAAAGGTTGCATTTAAGTGATTAAAGTTATATCTTATCCCTTTTCATAATAATTTGTGTTCTCAAATTTTTAAAATACATACATTAAATTGTGGATAATTATGAATTAGTACAATGTCAAATAGCGCCTTGCCTCCCATTCAAAAGCTTACAAGATTTTTTTTTTAAAACTTCCACTTGGATGGATAAACATCGACTGATGATTGGTATTGTCAAAATTGTCAGTACTGTATGAATTTGACTTGAATCAAGCTCGACCACAAGCAGAACTGTCACTTCCTCCATTTTCTGCATGGTTACCTTGGAAACCACTCTTAAGTTTAGAGATGACACATGATATCCAATTTTATATTTTAAATATGTTGTAATTGTTTCACCGGCCTGATCTTTGTAAAACCTTCTGTCAGCCTGCAACTGTATTTGAGCTTCAATATATTTTAGTGTTCGCACTTTTAAATATTCTTTCAACTAAGTCGGTAAAAAGTCAAAAACAATTCTTGAGTATTGGGGCCAGATGAGAAAAGGTTGCCCAAGCTACAGTATTTGAACATCGTGTTTTCATCAGATACACATCATGTGACCAAGAAGGTTCATCTAGAGACCTAAACCTCTAGAGACAAAATCATCCAAAATATGTTACATACAACATGTGAAGTCTGAGAAGCACATATTAGCTCCAGATCAGTCATTTTCCACCAAGTTACCTTTTTAACTTTAGCTTTAGAATTTATTGCTGATAAAATGCAGATGAGTCATTCACTGAATCTAAAAATATCATGTAAAAAAACAAACAAAAAAAAACAAAACATTTGGCTCCTTCTCAGTAAGTTCTACTAAAGTTGTAACTAATGGTTATAGCTGTTTTAATGGCTAATGGTCTATGACATAAGTTCATAGGGCTTATTAGAAAGTGAGAAACTCATGAGCATTTACAAACCTTTAATATCCCTTATAAAAGCTCACCCCGTCACCCAAGACTCCCAATTTTCTTTTAACAAGCATTTTGTCTTGATATTTTGGATGAACTATGTTTCTGTTGCTGTCAGCAGGACTGATCTATTGAGTTTGTCAAGTTTGGTCACATGCTATGTACCTGACGTAAGATGCAGATGTAATATTGAATCATACAACGGCCAATGCTGTCGAAGGAGAATGGATTGAAAACACTGACCTCCACTGGCTTTTTTTCAGCTATTTATTTTCAGTACTCAGCAGTAAGGGTTATAGTATATGGACAAGTTTTTCTGTTAAGAAATGAATTATCAAAACATAGTTTATAAAAGTGTATAGTAAGCATTACATATATATATGCAAAGAAACAAAAAGTTAGAACTTAAAACATAAAAGGGGTTATAGTTGTTCCAAACCAAACTTCTTTAAAAACTACTTGAAATGCAGGTGTCCACTCTGAAAAACTTAAAAAAAAAAAAAAAAAAAAAAAAATCAAACATGGTGGTGGAAATGCAAAAATAAAAATAGAAAATGTACAGTTATTATTTCTGTGTTCTAGATCAATATCACATTGACTCCTACAGCACTTGACGGTCACTGCACGGCTTTGACTTTTTCTCTTTTTTTAAAACTAGCACCAGTGCTCCTGAAAATGCTGACAAACCGTGTTTTTTTTTTGTTTTTTTTTTTAAAACACACACAGAGGCTTCCAAATAGCCAAAAAAATGCATTTAAATAAAAAAAGGGGAAAAATATCACCAATAAATACAAGAGGTTACCATAAGAGTGTAACATAAAAAAAAAAAAGGTTCAAATGTTGAGGACTGAATGCGCTCCAAATAAAGAGGAGAATCACCGAGTCGTCGTCTATCAGTGTGAGTTTGATTTTTGTGAAAAAGAAAAGAGGGAAGGACGAGGAAGTGAAGGGCTTGGAGAAGATATAAATATGGAAGAGAGGGCTTGACTGAGAAATACCATCACAACATCAGGTAAAAGGCAAGAAAAACACTTTCCATTGTGTAGTTACAGTTCCTTAAATTTTCACACATTAGAACAAAGTAACATCTCAGTGGAGCCCAGTTTTCAACAGTCCATCTCCACAGAACGGGGGATTGTGGGTAGAGGGGGTTGGGGGGGGGGGGGTCAGGTGGGTGTTTTACATCAACACAGCTCTAAACTCACACATCCTAAAGACTAGCGCCGTCCATTACAAGTGTTAATAATCATAATATAAATAAATGCATTACTACAATGATCTGTCGTCTTTTTTCCTTCTTATAAAAGAGTTACTGTAGATAATACAGTCAGAAATACGATTACAATACGGGATCAAACAAAACATGTCGGCTCAGGCCGAAGAATATACAACTTTCTTTAGTTGTGTTTTTAGTCATCCATGTGGTTTCGGTCTGTGCCTCCTTTTTTTTAGCCTACAACCACGTGCAGCTGGTTTTTGAGTAGTACAGTAACAAGTTTGAGACAGATCAGGGCGGGCGAGAAGAGGTGGGGGGGGGGGGGTCTGTAAATGTAATGGTGAAGAGAGAGATTCACCACTCGTTCACACATACTGACTCACAATGTTGGTCATAGAAAAAAGCTGGTGCCACCCACCAAGACAGAAATAGTTCATGTCCCAAGGTGGGGTGGGGGTCTGGGGTCTGGATTAATGCAGATGTGCTCTGGTGGAGTGACAACCAACAGCATTTGTTTGGATTCCCTGGTGAAACTGAAGCAGTTGTTTTACATAAAACTGGATGGATTAAAGCTGATGGTCAGTGGTGTTAACAAGTGGTCTGGATTTGACAGAAATGATGCAGTCAGCAGATTTTGCTGGCAGAAAGCTGCTAGAGTAGTGTGATTAAAATTGTGATGCTAGCAAACCATAAGAAAGTTCAGAGTTGCAGATTCTAAAAGGTTCATATCACTTTGCTCCCCCTAACTTCTGTTATTGTCCTTGTGCTCACCACAGCCCACCGCGTCCCTTCTGTCATTAGAAATCCAGCTTGTCGATAAATGATCTAATTGCCCTGCAAACAGGTAGCTTTAAATTCAAGTCACTTGCACCAGTTGAAACTAGTTGATTGTCTAAAGTACTATAGACTGGTGCAAGCCTATTTGATTAGATGTGAGGCGCCCAAATTAGACTGAGCTGTACTGTCAAGGTCAACATGTACCCGAAGTGATCACATTTTATCAAGAGCAAAATGACCTTTTGCTTGGAAACAGTTCTGAAAATCTTTGTCAAACGGCAGTGTAGTAGCAACTCTGGAGAGCTGTCCAATTTGTGTTGAACATGTAATTTTTGATGAAAGAGACTGTCACCGTTAATGGCTTCACAGTTTTCTGAAAAATAACTACTGAGATATGAGGGGGAAAACAATGTATGAAAATACATCACTCAGGAAATGAGAAACCTGTTCTACTCTATGCCAGTGTAGTGATGAAACAACATCCAGCTGCTCATTCAGAGCCAGGCATGCAGGTTACACTGTTAATATTCAACCTGTATATGTGAATGAGGTGTCAGGGAGTGGTATGACAGGGAAGCTACAAGAATATGAACTTCATCTTGGTGCTGCAAGACACACACACAAAAACACAGCTGCCTTTAACCAGACTGAAATGTTCTGTCTTCAGTTTGAAAAGCTCCCAGGAATCCATTAAGGTACAAAAAAGCAAGGGGGGAAAAGGAAAAAAAAAAAAAAACCCACCTTCACCAGCATATCCACTGCACCTGCATGTTGGTCACTAAAAACAAAGACCTTATGTAGACTGAATACGGTTAGAAAACACTGACAAAGGCCATGAGAAAGGATTTCAACAACACAAAACTCCCTATAAACAGTATCAGAAACAGGCTGAGGGTGGAAACAGACAAATCAACTGAAACACTGGACCAATTACCTCCTGTGAGTGAAATGGAAAAGATAGCTCAGTACGCAACCTCCTCATACCTTCATGTGGACGCTCACAGCAGCTCTGCCCCGACAGTCAGCCTGTCATAAAGTCATTACCACAGGAGTCTTTAGGAGCTGGTCTTTATAATAAACAGTCTGATTACAGCTCAGTCTCTGCAGATGTGGGAGCCCTGCCATCAAATTTCACATCAATGTCTCCAGAGCAAGAAAGGTTCAGGAACCTCAACTTTACAGGGCAACATGCAGTAGGGAGTAAGGCAGGTGTACTGAAGTCCATGCAGCTCTTAAACACTAGATCAGGTCTGTCTACAGTCCACGTCTGTCTGCCCATTTGCCTCTTAGTCAGTCTGAACAGTCAAGACAGTTGTATAACCAGAGCCTTGTGAGAACATCAATGAAGGCTGCTCAGTTTGAGAAAGCTTAGGAAAGATGCTGAATGTGTGTCAGCGACAGTGTATGTGTGTGTATACATCCTCCATTTTCTGTGTGTGCAGCATCCATTTTGTTTTCTCCCTCCTGCTGTCAGTCTATGGTCTGTCATGTAGGATTTGGACTGAGTCTAAGCACCTTTTTCTTCACACACACTACAGCCACACATGGAAATGAGGAAGAGGAGGGTGAGCAAGAGGAAAGGTTTTTGCACCTCCAGCAACCTTGGCATATGACTGGCTCCCTCCCTCCCCTTGACTTGCCCAAACCCCCTCCCCCCATCCCTTAGCTTATATGAAGGGGCCGCCGGGCATACCCAGAAAGTTGGGCGCACTCATGGCCATGGGAGGGGGCGCCGTTGAGCTGCTCCAGTGCACCTTCATGTGGTGCCTCAGGTTGGACTTGGAGGAGAAGCGTTTGTCACACTGCTGGCAGGAAAACGGCTTCTCCTTGGTGTGGATCCGGCGGTGGCAGATGAGTTGGGTGGAGACACGGAAGGATTTGCCGCAGTCAGGGCACTGGTAGCGTTTGGGCTCAGTGTGGATCCGTCTGTGGTTTTTGAGAGACATCAGGTTGGGGAACTCCTTCTGGCAGGAGCTGCAGAAGTAGGTCCCGGTCTTGTGGCTGTTCTTGTGGTTGAGCAGGGAGCTGGCGTGGCGGTAAGACCGTCCACACTGGTCACAGACATGGGACTTGACCTCACTGTTGCCCCCACGGCTGCAGGTTCTGGCCATGCTGCCTGGGTTGAGTCCTTGCTCTTGCATCAAGGTGAGGTCTAGGCCTGACCCCCAGCCCAGCTCCTGGGAGCCCCCCGGTCGAGGCTGCTGGGATCTGGGCTGACGTGGCTGTGGTGCTTGTCCATGGGTGATCTCCATGTGGAGCCTGAAGCTGGCCTGTGTAGGAAAGGCTCTTTGGCAGGACCGGCATGTCAGCTCCCGCTGTTTCTGGTGGACGCGTCGGTGGTTGTAAAGCTGGGAGGAAACGCGAAAGGCCTTGCCGCAGTCATGGCAACGGTGGCGCCGCGTCTCAGAGTGTATGCGGCGGTGGTTCTTCAGGGCAAGGAGGTTAGAGTAGGTCTTGAGACACACAGCGCAGTGGTAGATGCCAACAGTGTGGGTGTTCTTGTGGTTGAGGAGGGAGCTGGCATGGCGGTAGGAGCGACCGCACTGATCACATCTGTGCAGAGACAAACAAAAAAACAAGAGGCACAAGGGGATAAGAAGAGGAGAAAAAGGAAAGAAAAAGGGAGATTAGAAACAGTAGATAGTAGCTTGTTTTCAATGTTCTAAGTAACTGGTTACCACTTTTTTTTTTTAAATTACTGCAAATTTTAACTACTAATTTAAGATGTTGCACATACAGGTATATGATCTGAAATCCGGCTTAAACGTTTTAAAGACTACTACAAAGTGGTGTACCATTTAAAGTTACGAGCTCAAGACAGGTCATGGGGAAAGACTGCTGGGTGGGGGTTGGGAGGAACATGGGAGAAACTACAAACAACTCAGATTCTTGTAGGGAACTGGAAGGTATCTGCCGCTCCCTGCACTGCACAAGTAGACACAAGCATTAAACAGCTTCTTTCACATCTGAAAGCATTTCAAAAAACCTTCTGTCAAAGCTTTCTTTTGGGGGAATACTAAATTCCAAATGTAGGGATGAAAAACAAACATGCCCAAAGAACCATGTCAGACTGTAGTTACTTGCAGCTACTGCGCTGGCATTAACTCTTACAAATAGTAACCTCTAGACGTGCAGTGCAGCTAGCTCCAAATACTTCCTACGCTCCCTGTGATTTCAGTTTGCCACAACATCAAAATGCAAGAGCCCCATCACATAACTGCAATTTCTAGTCTTATAACTGGCTAGCAGCATGAGACTACCTGAAGAAAACAAACACAAACAAATCAAAGACTACAATCAAAATCATAACAAAAATAAAGAGCACACAACATCAATACTTGAAATTTTGCTAATATGCTTCACACAAAAAAATACTTAAATCTGTGTCAAAGATTGCTAACAAAACAAAAGCATAAAAACATTACATCTCAACATGAAGTGTTTGTAGGTAGCCTAAAAAAACTGAAGTGTGTGATATATGCTAACTGAAAGCAAACGGGGTTGACTTATCTGGTCTCTCCACTAATTCAATTTGTCCAAACTTCAGAAAAATCCGAATTCCGGCACGCGTATGGTCCCAAGGAAGCCGGATTGGAGATCATATACCTGTAATAGACATGTAGAGACCTAAATTTATCTTCACTACTTTTTTTTTTCTTTCCAACTTCGAAGAATCACAAACAACTGACGAGAACTCACGTGTACCGACACTCTTCGCCCTCTCCCGTGGGTGCAGTGGCCTTCCTCCTGACTTCCATGCCTACCTGGTTGTCCCCGCAGCGGTGCCTGGCCAGACCGGATCTCCCCTGGAAACTCTTCCCACAGGTGGGGCAGCCAAAGGGTGTAGCACCCTCCTCGTGGACCTTCTGGTGATTGCGGAGGAACCTGGCCAGCCGGAAGGCTTTCCCACAAGTGTGGCAGATGTGCTTCTTTCGCTGTGTGTGGATGCGCATGTGGTTGCGTAGTGCCATGTAGTTGGTGTAGGGCTTGTCACAAAAGTTGCACCGGAAGTTGCCAGTCTTGTGTGTGTGCTTGTGGTTCAGCAACGAGCTTGCATGTTTGTAGGCACAGCTGCACAGGTCACAGGCATAGGGTCTCTCATCAGAGTCCAGGTCCACAGAGCTTCTCTCCATACTGATGTTGGTGGAACTGTTGGTGGAGGAGGATGAGGGCAGGTGCTGGGCTGGACAGTCGTGGGCTGAAAGCTCATCAGCTGTGGCAAATCCCTCACAGCAGCCATCACACTCAAAATCCATCTGGGCCCCAGGCCCTTGTGGGCCTTTACACAGGCCAGCTGTAGTGTGGGTAGCTAGCTGCCTCTGGGTGCGGAAGCCCTTGCCACACTCTTGGCAGTTGTGTTTTTTCTGGGCAAAGTGTAGACGTAGGTGGTTTTTCATTGCCAGTCTGTTGGGGTATGTAGAATTGCAAACATTGCAGTGGTATTCCCCAATTTTGTGAAGGTTCTTGTGATTGGCCAAGCTGCCTGCATGGCGGTATGTCTTACCACATTCCTCACAGGCAAAAGGTCGACGTCCACTTTCAGCTGGGTCAAACTTCTGGGGTCTGGAAGTTCCAGCTGAAGAATAGGGCTTTTTGAAACCCTGATGGCTGTATTTGACTCCCATTACCTGTCCCTTCGATGACTCGCCTCTCATAGTCTGCATTTGAGAGGGGTCTGGCTGCTGGAATCGGGAACCATTGGGGCCAGTCCGAACAAGACCTTTGGCCCGATGCTCCTCATGAAGACGGAGGTGGTTGATCAGTTGCTTTTGGATCTTGAAGGCCTTCCCGCATTCTTCACACTTGTGCCTGTTGCAGGAATGAGCAGAAAAAGAAAACAACAGAATATCTGTAAATAAATGATTTAATAAACTTCAACTAATATCAGGGTAGGAGCGATATTAGATATTGAAGTTTGTGGAAGTGACTATTTTAAGCATTCTGCAGAAGAAAAAAAAAAGACAAAATTCCCTACACCATTCATCTCCAAATTGTTCTCAAGTATCGCCAATCGACAACTGAACTGAAACTCAAAAAACTACAATGGTGAAAGATGAAAACTTAAATACTTTTAATACTTTATCAGCCAAAGTGATGCATCAGTTGTGCTTTCTATGTGTCCACAATATCAAATGCCCAAAAATGTATCTTTTTTTTTTTGTATTTGTTTCATGCACAAATACCACAGTCTAGTCCTCTATGCTCATGTCGTATTTTAACAATGGTGAAAGGTAACTAAGTACATATACTCAAGTACTGTACTTAAGGCCAATTTTCAGGTGTTCTTTACTTGAATATTTTCATTTCTGCTACTTTACACTGTCTTCACTACATTTCAGAGGACACTATCGTACTTTTACTCCACTACATTTATTTGGGTGCAAGGCAGGGTACACCAGCCCACCACAGTAAAACGTTTATATTCACACTAAACTACAACTCCTAGTGTAACACAAGTGAAAATGCTACCCAAAAAAAAAAGAGCTATACTGCAGACTTCAACGTGCAGGTAATAAAGTCTGCAGGTGAAATAAATTTTGGAGTGAGTGTTGGCATTCAGGAGGACACTCCGCTGCAGCTCACTCGTGCTCGATGTTGGCAGAGTTGTTTAATTTTACTTGTCATAATCCAATAATATTTTATACATTCATGTAAAATAAAATAAGATATTAAGATAAACTTTATTAATCCCTAAGGGGATTCAGATAAATGTGATATATGCCATTCTGCACAATGACTATTTTTACTTTTGCTACTTAGTAGCTTTTGATGCTAGCTTCCTTCACCAACTGAGGAAGTTCAACCTGCCACAGGAGCTGCTGAAACAGCTCTACTCTGCCATCACTGAATCCATCCCCTGAACTTCTATAACTGTCTGGTTCAGCTCAGCTACCAAATCTGACCTCAGAAGACTATATCGGATAGTCCGCACTGCTGAGCAAATCACTGGTACAACACTACCTACTCCCCAAGAACTGTACTTATGTGAGCAACTGTGTGAACTTTTGTTTACTGAGCAAAAGGGCTAAGAAAATCACTCTGGACCCCTCACATCCAGCCCACTCCCTCTTTGAACTGTTTCTGTCTGGTGGACCCTACAGAGCACCGCTCACTAGAATGGCCAGGCACAGAAACAGTTTCTTCCTTCAGGCAATCCATTTTTTATACATTACTATTTATACATTTATACACTTATTTATGTAACACACATACTTAGTTTACATTTTGAATTTGCACATAATATACTTGTACTAACAAAACTGTCTATGATAATATACCTGTCCAGACAATTGTCAATTTGTACATTATTATTCCCTATTTACTTCTATTTTTATTCTTTAATCTGTTTTTTTTGTCCCGTTACTGTCATCTTGTTGCACTGTGGAAGCTTCTGCTTCTGTTACAAAAACAAACTCCTTGTATGTGTAAACACGCCTGGCAATAAAGCTCATTCTGATTCTGATATTTTGTACTTACGCAAAATTTAGAATGAAGACTTTTACCTGCAACAGAGTAATATTACATTGTGGTATTTCTGTTTTGTTTTGTTTTTTTCCCTTACAACACCTGGTGAACAAGCAAAACACAAACTTAAGGAAAAGCAAATACCTGGTGCTCTGTTCACTCAGTTAAACCTGTACAATGCATGTTATTCTGATTGTAGTGAAGTCTCGTGAATGTGAAGAAAAAAAAAAGAAAAAAAAAAGGTAAATGTATGTAGGTACGACTTGAGTGCAATGAGACCTGTATATAAAAATTTGAATTAGACTTTAAAGACTGGCCCTCTAATCAAGCACCTGTCCAGCAGATGGGATGCTGTTGTCAGCAGAGATGAGAGGATGATGCCACAGAAGCTGCTAGTTTATTGGAAGATCATGGGCCCTGCTAATTCAAATCTGAAAGTGCTTACCTGACATGGTGAAAGTATGAAACAAGGTGAAGTTGCCACCATTGTTTTAAGTTAATTTGCACAGACACCTGTTATATAATTAATCCAATTACAGTGAGAAAGTAAAGCTCAAAACAAACTAACTGTAAGGTCCATGCACATTTATGGTAACAGTATTTTTAGAAGCATTATTAGGTACTTTTTCTGGTGCTCTGTATCAGCAAGTACTAAATGCAGGTACTCAAACTTCGTCTGGGGAAAAAAAGTGGTATGGGCGCAT
Organism: Mastacembelus armatus; assembly: GCF_900324485.2. Taxonomy (NCBI): domain Eukaryota; kingdom Metazoa; phylum Chordata; class Actinopteri; order Synbranchiformes; family Mastacembelidae; genus Mastacembelus; species Mastacembelus armatus. The sequence continues at coordinate 4,464,734 of NC_046640.1, forward strand.
CCCTAATTTCTAGGACAAGAGTCCTATATGGGTTTTTCCTATGGCCTATGCCGATTATTAAAGAGCAGTGCAGCCGAAGTCCAATTTATGATGCCACTGCTTTTTGGCCAATATGTTGGGACAACTTTCTTTTAGTGGGTATTTACTCTTTCTGTCAAAAAAACAAGCAGAACTCTAGGATCAGACTTGTATGTGTCCTCCGCTCCTAAGCAGAATGTGACATTTATACAGTGCCTTATAAAAGTGCTCTTTCTGCTGACTCCATCTTGCTCTCTCCATTTCTCTCCCTCTCTACTTCCTTATGCTGTCAACCAAATAGCAGACTTATGATCCAATCACAGAATCTATGATCCAAAAAAGGTATAACTTGATCCATTTGATTTAAAATACAGTGGGTACAGAAAGTATTCAGACCCCTTTAAATTTTTCACTCTTTGTGTCATTGCAACCATTTGCCAAAATCAAAAAAGCTCATTTTATTTCTCATTAATGTACACTCAGCACCCCATCTTGACAGAAAAAAACAGAAATGTAGAAATTTTTGCAAATTTATTAAAAAAGAAAAACTGAAATATCACATGGTCATAAGTATTCAGACCCTTTGCAGTGACACTCATATTTAACTCACATGCTGTCCATTTCTTCTGATCCTCCTTGAGATGGTTCTGCTCCTTCATTGGAGTCCAGCTGTGTTTAATTAAACTGATTGGACTTGATTAGGAAAGGCACACACCTGTCTATATAAGACCTTACAGCTCACAGTGCATGTCAGAGCAAATGAGAATCATGAGGTCAAAGGAACTGCCCAAGGAGCTCAGAGACAGAATTGTGGCAAGGCACAGATCTGGCCAAGGTTACAAAAGAATTTCTGCAGCACTCAAGGTTCCTAAGAGCACAGTGGCCTCCATAATCCTCAAATGGAAAAAGTTTGGGACGACCAGAACTCTTCCTAGACCTGGCCGTCCAGCCAAACTGAGCAGTCGTGGGAGAAGAGCCTTGGTGAGAGAGGTAAAGAAGAACCCAAAGATCACTGTGGCTGAGCTCCAGAGATGCAGTAGGGAGATGGGAGAAAGTTCCACAAAGTCAACTATCACTGCAGCCCTCCACCAGTCGGGGCTTTATGGCAGAGTGGCCCGACGGAAGCCTCTCCTCAGTGCAAGACACATGAAAGCCCGCATAGAGTTTGCCAAAAAACACATGAAGGACTCCCAGACCATGAGAAATAAGATTCTCTGGTCTGATGAGACCAAGATTGAACTTTTTGGCGTTAATTGTGAGCGGTATGTGTGGAGAAAACCAGGCACTGCTCATCACCTGCCCAATACAATCCCTACAGTGAAACATGGTGGTGGGAGCATCATGTTGTGGGGGTGTTTATCAGCTGCAGGGACAGGACGACTGGTTGCAATTGAAGGAAAGATGAATGCGGCCAAGTACAGAGATATCCTGGAAGAAAACCTCTTCCAAAGTGCTCAGGACCTCAGGCTGGACCGAAGGTTCACCTTTCAACAGGACAATGACCCTAAGCACACAGCTAAAATAACAAAGGAGTGGCTTCGGAACAACTCTGTGACCGTTCTTGACTGGTCCAGCCAGAGCCCTGACCTAAACCCAATTGAGCATCTCTGGAGAGACCTGAAAATGGCTGTCCACCAACATTCACCATCCAACCTGACAGAACTGGAGAGGATCTGCAATGAAGAATGGCAGAGGATCCCCAAATCCAGGTGTGAAAAACTTGTTGCATCATTCCCAAGAAGACTCATGGCTGTACTAGCTCAAAAGGGTGCTTCTACTCACTACTGAGCACAGGGTCTGAATACTTATGACCATGTGATATTTCAGTTTTTCTTTTTTAATAAATTTGCAAAAATTTCTACATTTCTGGTTTTTTCTGTCAAGATGGGGTGCTGAGTGTACATTAATGAGAAATAAAATTAACTTTTTTGATTTTGGCAAATGGCTGCAATGACAAAGAGTGAAAAATTTAAAGGGGTCTGAATACTTTCCGTACCCACTGTATAATTCTAACTGCTTAATGAGTTACTATGGGTAATGCAGTCAGACAATACCATCTGACACTACTTTCTCATGTGAACCTGGTTGTTTTCTTTGGGGGGGAAGAAAAAAAAAAAAAAAAAAAAAGTTCGTGAAGGTTTGCCTAATTCACTATCCATAAATGTATAGTAAATTTACATCCTTGTGTAACAGCAAATATATGTAATTTGATTAGTAACTTAGCAGTGTTTACGTTTAGCCATGTGTTTATGCTGATGTATGCAAATTAGCCATGTGGAGCAACATTACATTTAATGTAAAAACTTAAGCAGAAGTGTAGTTCACAAAGAAGTATAATAGCAGTGATTTACAATACAGCATGTTATTTCTATTTCATCTCTACTTCAACTAAAGTGAGTTAGCTAATTACCTGGCGAGTGCACAACTACGCCTACTAACTTTAAGAATAAGTTTAACCCATTATTCATAGTCTGAACAGTCAACAACTCCATTTGCTAAAGTTACCTTTTCAGCTTACTTGTGGCTTTAATCTCCACCATGAATTCCACTGCAACTTTCTTCTTCTATATTGCTTTTATTACAGATCACAACAACAACAACAACAACACAGGGCTGCCAGCAGATGCGCATGCCTGTTAATCCACTTAAATGCTCAGCCACTGGCTGATGCTAATTATTTTAAAAATGGTGAAAATAGGCCTGATTAATAGGTAGACCTCTAAACGTAAGCAACACCCGTTTACCCCAATGCCAAACATATATTATGTTCCTAATTGTGTGTCTACTATTAACTTCAGTTTACTAAAATGTGTAAAATGTTGCATTATCTTTAAATTCAGAACATGGAATCAATCAAAAATGGAACTTGGGACTTACCTCTTTAGATCAAAGTGGGTCCTTTGGTGATTTTTGAGAGCCAGCAGATTGTAGTAGCGTTTCTGGCACACCAAGCATCGGAAAACACCAGTCTTATGGGACTTCTTGTGATTAAGGAGTGAGCAGGGGTGTCTGTATCCTCGTCCACATTGGTCGCACTTGTGGGGTTTGTCACTTTGGTCAACCATAGGCCTACGTCCATCACTGCCAACATCACGGCTTCCTCCGGCAACTCCACCACCTACGCCATCACCTCCAGATGTACCTTTGGCTCCATTCAGGCCCTGCTTGTTCAGTGAGACGGACTGATTCTTACCAGGGCATAGGTGGGTAATCAGGTGGTGGCGGTCAGCAAAAAACATGCCACAGTCTACACAGATGTGGTTGCGTCCGTCCATCTTGTCATTGCCATTAGCTGAGCTGCCTCCAATACCCTGTTGCTGACCATCTGGCCTTTGGGGGCCATGGACTAACTGGTGATTCAGGAGATCTTGCTTTCTGGAGAAGCTCTGGCCACAGGTGGAGCAGATCATCCTCCAATCCCCAGGTCCCAGGTTAGAAGGTCCTGGCCCTGTTGGGTTATTAGCATGGCTACGCAGGTGGCTCCTGAGAGCTCTGAGGCTAGCATAGTGGTTGCCACACACTGAGCACTGATATACTTCACCATCATCATCATCATCTTTGTCATTGCTCCCCATTCTCTTGCCTCCACTTTGGGAGTACTGTCGTTGGCTGCTACCTTCTTTCATGCTCCCGGAGCTTCCAGCAGACAGCGAGGTTCCACTGGAGCTGTGATAATTCATGTTTCCCATAAAACCATTGGACATATTGCCTTGCTGTTGTGGCTGCTGCTGGCCACGGCGTGGACACATGTGTGATTTGATGCCAGATACATCCCCATACATCTCACCACAGTCGGCGCACACATGTCTGTCGGCCTGACGGTGAGTAGAGTTGGTCTGGGAAAGTGAGCTACCATCAAAGCGATCATGAAACTCAAGAGAGTCTAACCCACTGCTGTGGCCACCATCTGGCACAAAATGGGCAGCATCACCAAGATTTCCTGGCAGTGAGATTGGAGTGGTGGCACCACTACCCTCCTGCACGTAGCTTTGTTGGGAATCTAAAGTTAGTGGCTCCGGAGAAAGCCAGTCATTGCTGTCATTATTAATAGACTGGTTTGAGGGACGACCTTTGTGGCTTCGCAGGTGGCTGTGTAGCGCTGCCAAGTGAGGGTACTGTTTACAGCAGATGGTGCACTGATAGTGGCCTGTCTGATGGCAGCGTTTGTGATTGACTAAGCTTCCTGCATGACGGTAACTTTTGCCACATTCTCCACACTTAAACCGCCTCTCTCCATCATCAGGTGAATTGGCCTGGGGCACACGGCCTCCAGAGGGAGAAGACACAGAACCCTGTGATCCAGAACTTAATGTGTCTGAGTTGAGGAGGGAGCTGTCTTGGCCATGGGGTGCAGGGTGTGGATCATGGGTTAGATAGTGGACTTTCAAGGTATCCAAATCAGGGTGTCCTGCGCCACAGTATGCACATGTATAAATTGGATTGTTGACTGGAGGGCCCATTATGGGATCATAGGGACCTCTTTTCTCACTGGGGAGGGGTGGCAAGGGAAGTGGGTCCCCTAGGGCAGGGGTGTATGCTGGAGATCGAACCGCACTCAGATTGTGTGGCATGATGCCTGGGAAACTGCGTGGCAGGCCAAGGGAGGGTGAGGCTGTGTTGTGCAGCAGGATATGCTCTTGGAAGTCTGCCTTATTTGGCAGAGCTACCTGACACAAATGGCAGAAACACGAGGTTGTGTCGTTGCTTTGGGACGATTGGGTGCCGCTGCTGCGCTCCGAATCATGGAGGCTGCTGCTGCTACTGCTGCTGCTTACCATGGATGCCCCAGGGGTCTTGAACTTCGAATGAGTTCTCTCGTGGCTGTTTAGGGCAGCCAGATTGCTAAATTGTTTGAAACACACAGAACACTTAAAAGTTCCTTGTTGGTGACACTTCTTGTGGTTCACCAAACTACCGTGGTGTCGGTAGGTTCTATCACACTGATCACACTTGAATGGCCTGTCCCAAGCGTCGTCAGATTCAGGGGAGCCTTTTTTTCCGTGGTCGTCTGTCTCGTGGCTTTGTAGGACACTATGTCCCATACCACTGTTATTCAAGTGGGAGCGCCCAAACCCGTCAGAGAGGTCTTGGGCGAGACCGTAGTCCCTCTCGTCCGGGCCTGCTTCTTCTGATACTTCTTCACTCTCTTCTTCTGTGTGCGCACTACTGGGGGACAATGTATGGATACGGAGGTGGTTTTTTAACGCCACTGCATTAGGCAGGGTACGGGTACAAACGGGACACTGAAATGAACCTACTTCGTGAGATTTTTTATGATTTGCTAGGCTAGCTGCGTGCTTGTAAATTCGACCACACTGTTCACATTCAAAACGTCCACTTTCTTCTTGCTGATAATGTGCTTTCATATGCTCTAGAAGACTTGGAGTACTCGGGCAAACCATATCACACTCTTTACAGGGGAAACCCTTGGCACGACTCATATCATGCATTGCCATAGTACTCTACAGCAAATCTGTTGGAGGGAATCACGGTTCACAACAGAGCAATGAACAGTGATGTCAAGGAGTAGGTGGAGGAAGCAATGAGGCTTAGCTCTTCAGTTGAGGGTAACAAAAGTTGCCATATTCTCCCCAGGAGCCATCCAGCCAGGCAAGTCCAGCCAATCAGGGCCCACCTGGGAGGTGGTGGGCCTGCGGGGGACACACCAGCCAATGAGGTATCACTGTGGAGACATGGAGAAAAAGAGGGTTACTCTACATAATTCCAATGGCAATCTATACAAAGGCTTTTTAAAAACTTTGGAGCAGTGAAGTAGTAAATTTTGTGCAGGGTAGGTAATATTGTCAGAATATTTTTTATAACTTGTTTTTTTTTTTTGTTTTTACATTTTAGAAGTACACAGTCTAAACACACAATTTATTATATCATCCAAACAATTATCAAAAATATTCTTGAGGTTCAGTTTCCCAAATATGAGCATCTTTGGATTGCTTTATATCTTTGTGGTTTGAACTGACAGAAATAAAAAATTTCCAGCAATGTGAAGATGTCACCTCAGACCACTAGAGCTTGTGACCCATTTTATGTTGCACAGACTTCCTATTTCATCAGTTATTATGAATACAAAGCCATTAATCAATAATAAAGTCAATGAAATCAAAATGACATTAACTACTCTAACTGTGCAAGTCTGAGAACAACTTGGTGTACTGTCAGAGCAGCAGCAGATAGGCTGAAGATGGACAGATATCTGTGGATGTTTAATTTTTTTGTCAATTAAGATAAAACTAAATACCATTGGTTATTGTACTACTGACGAAAAATAAATAGAGGGAACTTCAAGATATCACTCTGGCCACTTATTATTTTATAATTTCCAGAATTTTGTAAATAAAACAATCATTAGGAAAGATAATATTCTGCTTACTTAATAAGCAATTCATTAGCAAATGGAAGACATACCCTAACTGTTTCTAGAGTCTAGTGTAGTCCAGTCCAAAACTGGAGAACTTAATTTAAATCAGGAACTAATTGCTCAGAGTTAACAAACCCATATTATGAATTTGATCAGACATTTGATGTTAAACTTTTCTAAATATTTCAGCATATTTGAGCAAATGTTTGCCATTTTTAACATAATTGGCACTGGCTCATAACAGGTAAGGCAGCCCAGTGTTTTTGTAATCCAACACACATTTGGTTAAATTGGTTGGTACAAGGAATACACTGTGTTATAATTTTCTGACCTGGTCTGCACTCTTTCATTTACCTTTTGACTCACTATCTTATAATTAAATGTAAATTGTTCATTGTATAAGACTCAGTTAGTGTTCCTCTGTATAGTGAAGTATCATATTCTACAACAGAACTGAATATTTACAACTAATATCCACCCTTTGTCATTAAGAAAAGTAAAAAGAAAGAAGAACCCAGCTTTTTGATGCTTGGGCTGGAAATCAAACAGTCTGTAGTGCACTGAGGCTGCTGATGGTCTAATATTGACACACCACTGTTTGTTCCTGGCAACACATGACACTGAGGAAGGGCACTGCACCTGCCAACATGGTGGACGCAGAATAAAAGGGGCATTTAACAAGGAATTGTTTATAATTATACAGTACCTCCAACCTTCAATTATATTATTGATAAACCAATTAATTGTTCATCAGAATCTGTGTCCTTTAAATGTCTTGATTTGTCTGACCAATAGTCCAAAACCTGAAAGACGCCTTTTGCCCTCTTTAAGACCTTAAAAAAATAACCTTTACATAGTTTGTCATTTCATTCATTTTTGCCTAAAAATGATTACCCAGTAATTAAATACAAAGTGCACTCAGCATGTGTTTCACACAGCACACAGACCCAACCCTCACTAACCAGCCAATAATCAGATCAGTAGTTCTTTAAGGACCAGAGTAATTAAAGCAAGTAGCTGTGATGGATTAAACTAATTACTAATCTGTAACCGATTACAGTAGGCAGCCATGTTAGTCTGCCCAGGCACATTAAGAAACACAAACACACACACGTTACACGTAACTACACCTTAATTCAAAAACCATTCATCATTTAAATCTTCTGCTATGACATGTGATCTTAGTACAGCCTGATTAACCTAACCGGGGTCCAGCACCTTCATGGATTTTACAATAGCCTGCTTATAACCTGTATCTGCCACAGTAAATTAGTGACAGGAAGTTAAATTGGGCCACTAGCTTTAATCCAATAAACTCATATAATGTATAGAAAGTGTTTTAATTAGGAATATCAATCATTGCTTACTGATTAAGTGCTGTAGATAATTTAAGTGGCAGTGTGGCTTTCTCAGCTCAGTGAGGCACTCTTGCTGATAACCATTGCAGCATGACATCGTTAAAAAAAAATCCAGAGTTTTGGATGTTTGGTATTTAGTTGCATGAGGCTAATGCTGAAGCTAAACTAGCAGAGAGCAGCAGGCCTGGGGCTCAGTGTGAGACAACAGAGAGCAATGCTGCAAATTCAGTGCTGCCATTCAGGACAAGTAGTAGTCAAACAGGTATCAAACATAATCAACACAGAAGTGATGAACTGAATATGTGACATAGCAATGACAACAGTTTTTGTACTTTTCCAGGGTATGTGTAGAAGGTAATGGGTGCTTCCAGCAGCTGGTCAAATATTAACCACAGTGAAGAACACATACTGTATTTTCCAGAGTATAAGTCCCATTGGAATATTAGTTAGCAAAAATGGCCTTATTGAACAGAAAAAAAAGAACATACATAAATCACATTTCTAATTATACTACTTATAGTCTAAATGTGCCTATCAAGAACGTGGGCTAGGTATAACAACGAGCAGAAACGCATTACAAAATTTTTTCATCTGTGTCAAATAACATTAAGCAACTATGCCAACGTCAGGGAGAAGTCAGAGCAGCTTCTCCTCCTCATCTCTCAGGTTGCCTAAATGCAACACTCACTCTAAAATTTGTTTCAGCTGCATACTTTATTTCCTGCACTTTGAAGTCTGCAGTATAGCTCTTTCTTTTGGATGCCTTTTCACTTGTGTTACTCACTCATTAAATAGTGAAGGATGCAAATGGAACCTCCACAATTTTAAACAAAATCCTAATTTTGTGTTCATTTATAATTCAAATACAGGTGTCAACTAAATATGTTCGTACCTAATTTTTTCCAGTCCTGGGGCAAACATAAGGTCACATTGCTGGTGAAATTTAAAAAAAGAAAAACAAACAAACAAACAAAAATGTATTGGTAATTAAGCAATAAGACACTGAATATAATAAATGAATGAATGATTTTGAATGCCTATTTTTATTCATAATTAATATGCAACTAATGGTTTGTTAATTCAATGTCAAAAGCTCAAAAAAATTGCAAGTTTATTCACTTAAGATTAAAGAGGAATCGAAGTAAGCAAAAAGTCAAAGGAGTCTACCTTCTGAAGCAACTGTAGCGACAAACGGAAGGCAGAGGCAGACATACAAAGATGGAGAAAGGGGGGAGGGGTGCTCACTGGTAGTTGGTTAGGAACGAAGAACGAAGGAAAAAAATGGACAGGAAAAAGGAAGGCAGTGGAAAGTAAAGGTGTGGAGGAGGGTTTGATTGGCGGGAGAGGAAAATGTTAGGGGGAGGGAATGAAGAGGAGGAGGGGTGAGGAAAACACTCACGCAGGAAAGCTCCTGATGAGCTGCGGTCTGACAGATAGGAAGGCTGAGGAAAATAAGACCAGGTACTCTCACGCGCGCACACACGCACACACACTAAGAAAAGCAGAAACATATTAAATAAAGTAAATATTGTTTAACAAAACAAATTAATCTGAAACTCATTAAAGTTTTCCTGACTAACATCACAAATGATTTATTTTAGCCCTGCAGTTGAGGAGTCTTGCAGACAAGTTTGAGTTTTATCTACTAAGACTTCTGGCTGCACATCAGTTCAGTCGATGCTGTGTTTGCCCTAAAGATTTTTCAGCCACATCCACCAGCATGCAATGTTGAACCTGTATTTACACAGGTTGGTAGCAAAAAGACTTAAAAAAGCATTTACACTGATTTTAGATCATTTTAAAGTCACTCATGTTCACCTTGTCATGTGAGAGCTTTTGACAGCAACATAGAGACTTAACCCTAGTCCTCCATGTGAGCACAATATGGACTCGGCCAGGGTTGTTTAAATACATTAATTTAACCTTCACCAGTAACATACAATAGGTTAAACAACAGTATACACTATACAAGCCATTCTGTACTAATATCACAAATAGGATCACAAATGCTGTCAGTGTGATGTTATTTTAGACAGGATATATTTCCTTCCCTCTGGTTAAGCAACAGTATTCACTACAGTATTCAGCTGCTGTGTTGGTTTGTCCTCATCCTGAATAAACTCACTGAATAAACCAGAATGTGTCTCCTGAAGAAAAGGCCATGTAATTGCTGAAAGCAAGCGGCTGCTGCTGCTGCTGAGGCAATTACTCAGCTGGATAATGTGGAAGTGAAAGCTCATTTCCAGCTGTATGGATGCGGGAGTACGAGAGGTGGAAAATTAAAAGATGTAGGGTTTTGTTACTGGCCACAAGGTTGTGGCACTAATAACGTTACAATATTTTTAAGTGACCATATGTCTAAGTGTGTGGTAGTTGTGGAGATTTGTAATCATTAATATAGTTTAATTCATTTATTAATTAAATTAAGTAAACATGTAGGAGTTGTGATTTATAATCTCTCTTTTTTTTAGTGGTAAAACAAAAATGATACCGTGTGCACTTATTCATTACTATTTTTGGTTGACCAGATATTAGCAAAAATGTACAGTGCTACAGTTTTAAAAATATTTAACCACATGGAGGCACTACTGCTGTTTTTACAAAGCTGAAGTATTGTTTTCTGAAGCATTTATAATCTGACATATTCAACATTTTATGCATGTGCTTTTGCTTTCCTATAGACAACCATTCATACAGTCATAAAAGTAACCATTAAAAAAAAAAATCTACAATAAAAGATATGAGGATGAAGCTTAAGGACTTTCCCAGAGGACATCTATGTACTAAGCAAGATTTTGTTAGCATGGATGGACTGATATATGATAGATTCAAACTAAATATTCATTAAAAGATTAATAACTGATTAATTGTAATTCTGTGTAGGGTTTTTTGGCATAGTAACAAGAAGATGAAAGGTTTTGTGAGCATAAACTAAAATTATATTTATTTCTCACAAAACAAGACTTGTGGTTGGCAATTTCCACGTAAAGATCAAGGCAAACAAGTTGAGTATTAATTTAAGATGCATTTATTCTACACAAATAACTGTCAAAGTTACCAATTACAATGAAAGAAAGAAAAGCAATGTTTAAGAAAAATAAAAGTTAAAATACACATAAAACATATCAAAACTATAATAAACTCTGAAGTTGATATGAAACAAACTTCATTTTCTCATCATGAGCAGCGTGCATGCCTGGTTAGGTGGTGCCATGCTCACATTAGTGTTAATAGCTAAACTTTAACTAACATTAGATGCATTATGGGAACTCTTCTCATGTTTACTCGAGCTTCACTATAACATAAATTTGCTCTGACCATTACTTAATGATCAGATATCTTATTATAATGACACTGATTACTGAGACAACATAACATTGGTGTAATGCACTGAAAATGCAGACAGGAGACAAATGCTGTGACATTTCAGCTCAGTTAGAAAATATCACACACTTACGAAGGTAACACCTTGTTTCCATAAACATGGAATGAATATGAAATCCAATAAAGTGATATTCACGGGTCATACTCATTTGCGTTTTTCATAAATTTCTGGGTTTGTTTGTTTGTTTTTCTACCAAAGTCAGAAGTGAATTAAAGCAGAGAGGAGACACAGAGAGAAGCACCTGACAGAGACCCCCCAACACACATGATTATTTCCAAATTAGTGTATACTGGATGGTATTAGAAACAAATGGACTGTTGTCAAGGCATGGCGACATGCTATACCTGAACTACTATAGGGGAAATGCTGCATTACTGACCTCTCTCCACACTAGAGCTGCAACAACTGGTCAATAATTGATTAGCAGATTAACAAAAACTGTTTGGCCTTTTCAGTAATTAAGCAAAAACAATCAGCAGCTTTGTAAATGTGAGAATTTGCTGCTTTTGTATGTCACACAATAGTTCAGCAAATAGCTTTAGGTTTGCATTTGCTTTTAGGGATTAATCAATAATCAAAAATAATCAAATGATAGCCCATGCATAATATTACTGGGCTGGTGTACTATACAGCTTTGTAATTTCAAGTATCTTAAATTAAATATTATTAGTATAGTTATTAGTATAATTAGTATTGTTTTACTATTTAAGACTTTTTCTGTTTATTGTGTTACTGTAGCGACACATTTCCCTCCTAAGAATAATAAAAAAAATCTTACTCTGCAAGTGCACTGAAAAAAAATGATCAAATAATCCAACCGAGATGTGTCAAATGAAGCATCTCATTCACAAACACATTTGAATCAGGGCTCTCTCTCATCAGCAGCCAATCGCGATCCTTTCACTTTTTCCCTGCCAGCTTTTTTTTTTCTGCCTCCGAGTTTCTAGCACAGATAATGTAAACAAACCGAGCCTGCGCTGCAAAAAGCGCGGCTGGCTGATTAAAGTGCACTTTATTCAAAGACGACCAATGCACGAAAATGTTCCTGTCCTTAAAACCGTCTCAGGTCGCCGGGATTCAAATGTTGTCGTCCCCGAGCACAAATAACCCGGGTCTGCTCACACGCCTTGTTTTGATCGGAGACAACCAGAGGAAGGTTTCAACTATTCAACCCGTGGCTGTTGGTGTTTTATGTCAAACTCCACATCTGAAAACCATTTCGTTTTATTTTGACTCAGAAAGAGCCGCTCAAGCCGCAGCAGGGCTCCCTGACCTTGGCCCGTCTCCTCTCGGTCGGGTTCAGCCCCAGCTTAAATTTATCGGGACAAAGCGGGGTCTCTTCGCCGACACACGACCGACATTTCCTTCGGCCGACTCCCCCAATTTAATCGAAGAAGAGACGCCCGAGTCCGGCTAGGTGTGGGGGAGAGCACGGAGGGTGGAAAATCCTCAAGTCCTAACCGTGTATTTCCGACATGATAGTAGCAGCCGAGCAGGGACAACACCTACAGCCATCAGCCCACTTTCACCGAGACCCCATTTCCATCGGAAAATGGCTTTCGAGCAGCAAGCCATTTTCCCCATGCTAACGGGCTAGCCACGCTTTTTAGCCCCACAAACACAACCTGCTGGCGCGTCAGCTACAATTGAGCACTGAGCAAAGTTCGCTTAGTGGAAACACGATGCAAAATACCCGCATGAACAACCCGGACCATTTTACACGTTTCTATAAACTGTGTTATGGGGATAAGCGGTGGAAGGTAACGCTAGGCACACAGCAGAGCTAGCGTTAGCCTTAGCACCTGGCTAGTTAGCAGCCCCCTGCGATGAGAGAAAGGGGGTAAAACGGAAGTTCAAAACAACAAAATGGCAAACAGTCACACAAACAACCCAAACACGGAGGGGCGCGAATTAGAGATCAGCTGAGCTTTATTTCCACCTGAAAAAGTTGGAGATGGACGTGAGGGAAAAGCTGGCGGAGGTTAGCGCTCCAGCTAGCCGTAGCAATGTGAGGCTAGCCCGGAGCTACACAAAGATCTCGACAAACACACCGCGGCCCCCGCTGATGGAAAACCTGCTTTTTCAGCCGATTTACGCTCCACACTTACCCCTCAATTGGCCTCTGCGCCCGCACGGTGAACAATGCACTGCGTGGAGATGCAAAATGTGCAACTTTCACGGATTAGGCATGGTTATTTTTTCCTCCTCCTATTAAAAACACCGACTTTTGGTTCTTGGCTCGCTCCCCCCTACCGCCGCTTCGACAGCATACTTCCTGCCGCTGCCGCTGCTAGCCGTGCGGAGCCGGAGCGCACGCTTTTACGCGTCATCATGCGCAGAATAAAATTTCACCAGCCCCAGAAAACCAAGTTTGCTCTTCCAGCATCGGATTACAGCTCCTCGGGGAGCGCAAACGTCTTAGTCTATGTCTCAAAGAGCTCATCTGTGCCATTTGTGTCCATTTTGATGCAGACCGAAGACAAACAGACGCACTTGGTGCAGCTTGGCCTGTCAGCCGCTGGGAATACCCGAGCCGAGCCGAGCCGAGTCAAGCCGCTGCTGGGTGATCATAGGGCAAATGACACTCCTGGGTCAGTTTATCAGCAAACGAAGACAAATGTGCGTCCTGGGATCGAATTAAAGGAGGTCCGGTGTAGAAATGTCCCTCTGTTAGGGTTTATTGTAGGATATGGCCAAGGAGTGGGTCTACGCCTTTCAAGCTACAGCTAACAAACATTATCAACTGATCCATTCGTTTTTAATGAATTCATCGATCATTTTGTGTAGTGTTTCCAATGGTCAGCTTAATCGGTTTAGGGCTCTCAAGACAAATATTCGCCATTAGGCCCAAAGTGACCTCCTCAACCTCCACCCTCTATTGTCCCTGTGTAGGTGTTTAAAAAATTACCACATTTGGTAAAAGGCATTTCTCTACATCCAGTCCACTTCAGCTTTGGCTGCATTTTGGGTGCGAGTTCTGTTCGGGGCCCACACACTAATAGGAGGAATAACAGGAGAATGCAGCTTCTTTATTAGGTTGTGCTACTAACACAGCCATGTAAATAAATCAGAAATGTTGCAGTAGGCTGCTGAGTAATTCCAAGTGCACAAAATTAAATAATATAAAACCTTACATATTCACTATAGGATAGCTATAGTTAATAAATCTTGTCTTCTGCATTTGGCCACAAGTTCTTATCCACATGTGATCTTCTGCCCTGTCTCGCACCCTCAGAAAAGAGTTGTGCATGTGTGAGCCATGCCTAACAATCTTTGGCACGTATGTCCCGATGTGCAGCATTGATTGCGTCCTGGACAGACATCAAATCAAGCAGATGATTATCACCTTGTGAAGGTCCCCCACCTTCATGAGGAGAAAATCTCCTCTGTGGGGTTTACGAAGGGAGAGTAAGTCAGGTCAAGTCAGATTTTATTTATATAGACCCAGTAGCACAGATTTGCTTCAGAGGCTTTAAAATCTGTACAGCATACAAACCCCTCTGTCTCTAAAACACTTTCACTGGAGAGAAAAATGGCAGAAACCTCAGGAGTATGGATTCCTCTTCCAGGACAGTCAAACATGTAACAGATACAATAGAGAGTAAGATGGAAGGATGGATTTTGTGTCAAAGCAAAGAAAATTCAACCAGTTTCATCCTTATTGGCTGCTGACTGCATGAGGTTTGAAATAATGAACGTGGTATCAAAAAAATGTCTGTCTAAAATGATATAAAAAAGTATTCTGTGTTTGTCTGCAGACAGGATTTGAGTTTACTGTGAGGGTTCTGTTCTGGTAATATTTTATCACAGCCATCAAAATGTCATGTCCCATTATCACCAAATCATCAGACAAAACGGTGTCACTGCAACAGAAGACAGAAAACAATATTTCAAATCAGCTATTGATGTGATAAATGTATTAGCTGTTAACTAAGAAATCAAATTATATGCTGAAAATAAAATGAAAGTGGTTAGAGCCATGAAAATGCAGTTTTTGTCTTTTTTTTTCAAAATTCCTCAAATGTTTAGACAGTTATCTCAAAATGTATTATTTCTTGTGACAATAAGAAGATAAGATGAGATAAGAAGAACCTTTATTTCTCCCACAGAGGGGAAATTTACATCGTCACAGCAGCACAAGATAAAAAAATGTAAGAATAAAGTGTATTTACAATAAAAATATATTTAAAATGAAAAAAATATATAAAGTGTAAAAAAGGTCAATATTGCACCCAGATAAATTGTATATTTACAAGTTTTTAAGGTCTATAGATGATGAGGTCAGCTGGGGGTCTACTATAGGAGCAGTGCTGGTTGTACAGTCTAACAGCAGCAGGAAGGATATTTGCTGAACTTGAATACAAGCTCAGTTTTTCCACAGAGAGACAGAGAAATCTTCCTGAACATGACAGAATGAGTAATAAGACATCAACTTTTTCATGATTTAAACATCAAAACCTACTCCGCCATTCTTTACTACATGTCCCAGAAATCATTTCGTCACAGAGACGTCATACTTCCTCGCCGTAGTTCAATGCTTCTTACCTTCCTACCGCCGGTGATTTTACGGCTTTAATTGTTATAGTTGTACTCCATATTTGGCAGGTTTGTGGGGACGCTGCGTGCCGTTATCCAGCAGAATGGGTCCCGTAGAGGTAAAGTTCACCGCCTTTATACAACTTTCAATTTTGACTTGAATTAAAGAAGCTCACTGACCTTTCAGTTTAAAGTCTGTGGCAGCTCGTATCTGGTGGCGCTTTGTGCGGCTCGGCTATCTAAATTTTAGTCACTAACGTTAAGATGTTTTTCTCATAAGTTGTAAAGGGCCACTTACAGTAAGTTTCTAAGCATCCATTATTATCATTTCTGACGGTTTCCCCCTGCCTGTTCCCGCCTTCAGGGGAACACAGCGCAACATCGGCCACACTCCGTGTAAAACTGCAGGATTTGTGTTTTGTTGCTATTAGTAAATATGTTTCGCTTGTACATTAAGATTTTATACATGTTCATGTTAAAGAGATTGTCCTCGATAATTCGCGGTTGGTCTAATCCCTAATTGCCAAATCACTCAGCTCCACTGAAGTGAAGAATCGGCTGATGTAAAATGTAGAAACACGCATGTCATTGAGATTTGAAAGCGCTCAACTAGTATGTTTACCTCGTATGTTTACAAAAGATTGTCGGAGCTTGAATGAAAGCCAAGCATTCTCTCTCTCTCTCTATCGTGATTTGTTACATGTTGTTATTGTTTTGGAAATTAATCATAAATATTAATTATGCATTAGTGTTCTGTGAGATGTGAATATGATTTTCAGTACTTACAGTACTGCAAAAACTGCAACAAATCAAAACAATTTAATACAATGGCTAAATATACAGTACAGTATTACAGAGCTGGACTGACTGAAGACTGAACTTGATCAGACCAGATTCATTGGTCTAGATATCAAGGTTAGTTTTTTTTTATTTATTTATGCAAGAACCATAGGTTTTTGGTTGATGTGTCATTAGCATATTTTTCTTCAGGATTTATAAACTTCCAACTGGCTCACTTTCCTCCTCAAAATGTTTTTTTTTTTTTTTTTTTTTTTTACATTTAAACCCTCCTGCCCTGTAAGTGTGGTAAATAAAAATTTAGCTTTGATACTGAGCAATAAAATCAAAGTTTAAACTGTAATGATGTTGTGTTTTTCTTCTGCAGCTCCTACATATGTCAGTTTTCTCCCAGAGTTTTTCTCCCTGCGGCCGATTCCTGGCAGCTGGAAACAACTACGGAGAGATCGCTATCTTCAGGTCAGACTGAAAAAGCACCTTAGAGAACTCATTAAAACATTGGTGTGAAGGTGTGCCGCTGTGTGATTATTGATGATTCTGTTACAGCCTGTCTGCAGCTCTGAGTCCAGATGCGACTGGATTGAGTCAGAAACCTGTGCTAACCTTCACTGGTGAGTTAGGAATATTCTCCTGCCTACATTGAAAGATGTTTTTATGAGGGTGATATTTTCAAATGTCTTGTTTTGTCCAACCAACATATCTTTTTGCACTGTGAGTTTAAGAAACGGAAACGCCATAAATTCAGACCTTTGAGAAGCTGGAGCTAATATATACACACACATGTATATATATATATATAATCAAAATAGTTTCTGAGTAGATTGTCCACCTCAACGCACAAACAGGAAACACACAGTCAGCATTCTTGAGCCCCCAGGCAGATTATGTAAAAGTTTGGTGGGCTCTTATTTTTATACAGACATACATTTGAAGCAATGCCATATAACAGTAAATCAAAATTTGTTGGCATTTAAATTATTTTGGATCAAGTATTAATGAAAGATACTAACCTACAGATGACTGGTAGCCTCTGTTAGGAACACAAGTTGTTATAGTATTACTAATCATGTTGTTAAATGAGGTCATTTAAATAAGAATAAGGATTTGATTTTTTTCTCATCATCTTCAGCTCATGAAGGTCCAGTCTTCTCCCTCCTCTCCGCTGACTGCCACCTCCTGAGTGCAGGAAATGGAGAAATCAGCGCTTGGAGCTGGGCCGAACTCATCAAGAAGGTACGGATAAGGTTGAAGGACAGCTTCACAGTTTCTGCTGACTTAAAACAACAGTCAGGTGTCCATATGGGCATTTAAACTGTTTTTTTCCTGCTTTAATCATTACTCCTGTTTCTAATGGACAATAAAAACTCCCTTCATAATGTGATTTCAGCATAAGTGATGGAGGGGGAAATCTGCTGCCCTTGTTTTGTGCAAAATATTGTGTATACAGGAGTTTATCTGAAGTGAACTGAAGTTTTTACATTATATGGAAAAACCATGGCCCTGAGCTGTGTGATCCATGCTGGTCAGGGCAGTATTTAAATTCTGGAGAGCACTGTACAAAATGGCACCACCTTAGCTACTATGTTGTTCTGTTGCTTGCAGTACATTGTTACATTTCAGAAACTTACAAAGTGTTTTTATTTCTTTATTTATTTACAATTTCAGTAGCTGCATCTGAATACTCATATTTCACCAATTAAAGAGGCTGTGTGTCTTTGATGTAGATATAATGTTAATTTGTTACAGTACATGCTGTGATGACAAAGGTGGGGGGTCAAAGTTTAACAAATGTGAAATTTTGATGCAGATATTTGATTTTTTGTTTCCTCAGAATGCCAAACCTTTGTGGACAAAAAGACCCAACTACAAGTGAGAAACATCATGTGTTTTACTTCCTGTCTGTCTCAGAGGACCACACTGTTGACTGCACCTACTGAGGTTTGTGGTTCTGTGTGTTTTCTTTCTACAGATCCAGTCTGGAGATCCCAGAAATCAACTCAATGATCATCAACCCTGGTGTGAGTACAGACACACACAACACCTGATGTGTTCAAATGTCCGACCAACCAACCAAATATATACTGTTGTTGTAGTTACTGGTAAATTTACTGTCATGTATGACACAGAAAAGAATCAAATTTTCAAGGTTAAAAAGCTGGAGCCAGGAAATATTTGACCTTGCTTAAAAAAATGCCTAAAGTATTGACACATTCTGAAAACATTTGGTGATGAATTTCCTGTCAGTTAACTATTCATTTAATTGACTCATTGTTGCAGCTTTAATCTGAACGCCTGTAACACAGTTTCACCTTGAACTGACCTGCAGCAGTTTTATAGAGAGAACGTTCATGTTTTTATATTTGCTCTGATGCACATTGTGTATTCCAGGATATTATATCATTGTGGAGTGTATATTCAGTCCTTTTAGTATCTTTTTGAGGTCTTGTAATGGTTATTGTTGTTTTGGGAGTTCTGTAAAGTAGCAGCTGTAACAGTACAACTCTATGGGATTAACACAGCGCTCCATTTCTGCTATAAGAAAGGTAGTGTTTTATGTATGACTTATTTGTCAACATTTCACTTGTATGTTTAAAATGTTATCATTCATATTATGGGCAATAATTTGTAGAAATGATTTAGTATCGTAAATGTTTGATAAATTGCACATAAAGGTTGAAGTGTAGTGTGTGTATGCTGCACAGTGACTGATTTATAGTGTGACGTGTAGTAAAACATTCTGCTCTTTCTGGTTCTTCATTCCAGGACAACAGTCTA
Organism: Mastacembelus armatus; assembly: GCF_900324485.2. Lineage (NCBI taxonomy): Eukaryota > Metazoa > Chordata > Actinopteri > Synbranchiformes > Mastacembelidae > Mastacembelus > Mastacembelus armatus. Next base: position 4,483,980 of record NC_046640.1, read on the forward strand.
ATAGTCGGTGGAGGAGACAACAACATCCACATCCTGGACCTGGAACATGGAGTCTTCAAGGTCTGTGAAGGTTCTCATATCAGGGTTACCTGTGCTCATGGAAACCCTGAGTCATATTTCTCCATAGCTTGGAAGACAATATATTATAGTAAATAAACTGAAATTAGTTGTTAGGGTTGTAGATAAACATTTCCTTGCTGGCTGGATTTGCATTGGCAGCATACCACTGCTGCCATGACAGCAATATATAAAAAAGTAGTTTAATGAGAAACATTACCTGTCTCTTCAGTCGGTCCTGCAGGGTCACTCAGACTACATCCACTGTGTGAGCGTGAGAGAGAGGGAGGCAGAGATCTTATCTGGGGGGGAGGATGGAGCTGTGAGGATCTGGGGTGAGTGACGAAGGACGTTTCAGCGAGACTTTCATCAGAAAACACCAGAGTACAGTGAAAATAACCATGTTATTCTCCTCTTCTTCAGACAGCAGGACGGGTCAGTGCGCTCACTGCATTGAGGTCTACAAGTATGAGGTGAGATGACTGAAAATGCACACATTGTCCACTGCTTTTAAAGCAGCTTTTTAGAGAAGACATGACTGTTGCAATTCACCTGTAGTTGGTGTGTTACCATGTGTAAACGTCTGGTGTGTTTCAGAGCTGTGCACGGCCTCAGTATGGTAAATGGATCAGCTGTTTGACCACTGACTCTGACTGGATGGTAAGGACACAGTAACACACACTGACTCTATCTTTGGTCATATATTGTTTGTCTTTGTGTTTATTAATAAGATTGGGGGGGGGGGGGGGGGGGGGGGGGGGATTTGATTGGAGATTTGGCATAATTCTTCAATCTTCCTGACACTTCTACATTCCTGTTTTGAATAACCCTGTGGGAAAAGAAAACAATGTGTAGCTAAACTTTTGTTTTTGACAGTTCTCCCAGTTTTACCTGTTTCTAACTTCATCCAAGACTTCACTCAGGAACATTACAGTGGTTGCCTCATTAGAAAGGAAATACGGGGAGATGCATATCAAATGAATTGGTTTTTTTTTAAAGAAACGACAAATTAATATAATGAAGATATGCCCTTCAAACTTGCACCTTAAAAATGCATTTTCTTACTTTCTCTTGCCCTCAGTGGTGGCCAACAGGCCTGCTTATTTCCAACTATCCCTGCCCTAGCCAAGATTAAGATAATGCAGGTATTGCTGGTATTTTCTGGTGATTACGCACTGATAACATATTTATGATAACTATATTCCATATTACACATTGAACTGTTAAAGTTATCTTTATAGAATTACTGATGCAACACATTAACAAGGATAAGGTGTGTTCAGCCAATCAGAAGCTGGAATGGCATGGATAATTGGAAAATAAGGAGGGCTATGGCTCTTGAGGACAGGGTTGGCTACCCCCACTCTATTATGAACCCAAGTTGCTTTCATCATCCAATCGCTTTTTAGTAGATGTGACTGTGAAATCATGAATTGACTGTGTGTTATTTATAATTTGGTGCAGTTGTGTGGTGGAGGTCCATCTCTGTCTCTGTGGCATCTCCGCTCCCTGTCCCCGACCTCCATCTTCCCTTTGACAGGCTGCCAGAGACAGGCCACCTTCTACCAGGACATGGTGAGACACACTGTGCTAATGTGTGTTATACCAGACAGTGTTTGGTTTGTAAAAACATGGCAGTGCAACGTGGCTGCCTCTGTGAAGAAAATGCAGTGGTTCGTATTTTCCAGTGATTACACACTAATGTCGACATATTCATGAACAGTATATTGAATTTCTGCTAATAGATAACTCTAAATATTACACGTTGAACTGTTGAAGTCGTCTTTATAGATTTACTAATGCAGGATATTTACAGAGCCCTTTCGCTTTTTTCAATTTTATTATGTTGCAGCCTGATACAATTGTTTTACTTTTTCCCCCCATCAATCTACATTCAGTGCCACATAATGACAAAGTGAAAACAGAATTTTAGAAAAGTCTGTAATGTTCCTTTTTAATAAATTTACAAACATTTGCAAAATTTTGTTTTCACTTTGTCATGACTGCATGTTTTCCACTGCATCACTTTGACTGACTGCAGATTGAGGAAAAAAAAGAATTCAAAGAATTGTATCAGGCTGAAATATAAAAGCAAAAAAAGTGAAGGGGGTCTGAAAACTTTCTGAATGCACTGTATATGACTCACCTCAGAAGAGACAACTGACAGGACAGTTCTACCAAAAGGATGTTCAGTTTAAACTGAGCCTGTATACTTTCACTTACTGTGCCTCGGGTCTATAACACTATGAACCATATTTTAAAACATTATTAAAACTAAAAAAATTATGAAAAACAATAGTGTGGCAGTGTGCAGGCTGATCAATGCTGCTATAAGCAAAATAAGCAAGGGGCGATTTGATATTTTATGTTACTTTAAGAAAACACGTTAAATAAAAATTTTAAAAAATACTCAGATGTTGAGATTAAATGGTTCAGATAATTTTTTACAGAAGTTTCTATTTCCATTTGGTTTTGGTACATTCTTAAGACCCATCTTTGTTTTCTGTAGATCCTGGCTGTGGGTGAAGGACCATTTGTGTCTCACTGTCTGTTGGGTGGAGAGGTCAAAGCTCAGATCCCCTGTACCCCACAGAGCCTCAATACCCTGCAGCTCAACACCAACAGCACCGAGCACCGGGTGAGGCACTGAATGCAACACATCCTAAAAATCACTGAGCCCTAGATTCTTTCTGCCTCAGTTGTAACTAGGAAATGTTTTTCAGTCTAAACATCAGTCAGATCTGACAGAACACCAGTTGTAGTCAATGTACTTTGTGTTTGTGCAGGTGCTGACAGTTGGAGGCAGCAGCGATCACATCGACGTGTTCACCAACCTGTCATACAAAGCTTTTTCACTAAGGTTCTGAATACACACGGCAGCGAAGGAAGTGGTGTATGAATGTTTGTGCGTCTGTGAGATGAAGCCCAGTAATTGTTAATTTGTTAGAGAGTGACTTCACAGCTTTTCTACCTTTTACACTGAAAATAAAATATTTTTGTCTCATTTTATACAAACCCGTGTTTTGTCACAAAATAAACTCACTCACCTGTCAGTCTGTCAACAGATGTTATAACATTATTTTTCACATTTAAAACTAAAGTAATTCCTGTCAATTTACAGAAATTGGTGATGAGAGAAATATGAAATTTATGCCGACTATGGATATAAATTCAGTTTGCCTGCTTCCATCAATGAAACTGTTTCCAGGATTTAGAAAGTTGACATTTATTTATCATAGTAAAGAAAATGCATTTAGTTTTCCACTTTCAAAATCAAAGTGTCTAAACCTCTTACTTCCAGTCAGTGCTCTTCTATGGCACACAACTGAAATTACATCTCAAACGCAAATAATAAACACACATGTTGCACTGAAAGACTTGAATCTATATCAGGATAAATGACAGTTTGGGTGCTTACATGTTGGTCTTTTACAGTTTTCCCTTTATATGTCTTGTCTTGAAGTTTTAAACCAACTTGCTGCTCCAGAAACATACATGTATAAATATATACAAGCAAACTACATAACTAGTAGTTCTGACTAAAATCTGTTCTGTTACTAAAGGACTTCTGACCTCTGATTTCTGGAATCCACAGTCATGGAGGCCTGGGCACAAAGTGCATGATTTCTGCATGTTATTTATAACTGTTAAAATAATTCCTAAAGAACTGAGGTGGTTGTTGAAAAAATAATATTTGTGTCACTGGGGATGTTCCAGCTGGTTCTAGGTTGGACTGTGGAATCTTATGGGTTCTTAATGAGTTTGTGGGTGATCGTGGGTGGTCCGTAACGTGGTGCTTCAGTGACAGAGGTTTCTTTAGGGAACTGGGGATAGGTTCTGGGGATCGTTGGGGTTTTTCTTATAACTTAAAGGTTCATTCAGTCCTTGAAGAGGTTGTTGAAGATCTCGATGTGGTTCTTAGCCCTTTAGCTGGATATCAGAGGACATTTTAGGAATCCTAAATCCTATTTCCCTAAAAAAGACTGTCATGAAATACTTTTGAAACTTCGCATGATGCACTATAAGGTGCCATCCATGTTTAGTGAAGGTACATAAAGAAGAATTGTTCAGAAAAGGAGGACTGGTGTTTCATCGTATGAGCAAATGGGATGAGTGAGGAATAACAGAGGTCAATGTGGAAATGTGAAAAGTCATCAGTTTGACAGATGAAGCCTGTCTCAAAGATCAAATCTGACTGAGGTGTCCATGTAAACTGCTTGTGTCAGAGTTGGTGTTACTGTGGCTGCAGGTGATGTCAGGTGAGCAGTGGGTAGGGCTTCAGGCTGCAGACAGACAGGCTTGGCGGACACTCTGAGCCCACGTGTTGAGCAGCTCTGTGACCGAGTGTTTGTCCGGCAGCTGCAGCAGTTTGGACGTCATGTTCCTGTGGACCATCTGGAGGAAACTGTTCGCACCTGATGAGACACAGAAGATGTGATCAAACCAACCACTACTCTGGTATCTCTGCTCCATCAAGAGTTCACGTGTGTCACATTAATCACATTGAGAGCTGGTTCAGGGCCTTTCAATAGACAATGATTTTACTTCTAACAATCATCTTTTAGTTTTCAGTTTATAGTTACTTCTAGTATAACCTTGACATACAGTACTGTGTGAAAGTTTTAGGCAGTTTAGATGTTTTAGATATTATTTATTTATTATCACACAACACCATCAGGTGTCTGATTGATTCCAGATTCATACTGCATTCCACTGTGCAGGACAACAAACCCATTAAGTACATTACAGTTCATGAAGAACCAGGAGTCCTGCAACAGATGGTCTGATCCCCACAGAGCCCTGATCTGGGTAGCATGGACCACATGAAGAGACAAAAGACACTGGGAAAGCCTGAATCTACAGAAGAACTGCAGCAGCTTCTTCAAGGTGCTGCACAGTACCAGGAGAAACTGTGTGTAGTCAAACCAAAAAGAACTGCTGCTGCTTTAAGGGCAAAGGGGAGAGCTGCAGATACTGATTAGGTTTAGGTTTGGTTCCATTTAATGCACTTTATATGAAGTTAATTGATAAATGAAAAAAGATTTATGTTAAAAGCATCACCTGTGTGTTTTTAGTGTCTAGAAGCTTTGCACCATACTGTATATCAGTTTATCTGTTGTCAAGACCTGTGATTTATAAAAATTGACTATAAAAACAAAAGTATTTACGTAGAAAACAGATTCCCTCTAAGCTCATGCAAAAATTAAGGAGTAAACAGCCACATTTCCTACTCTCAACAGCAGACTGTGAGGCTGCTCAGGGATAAATCATGTCTTCACTGAGGTGACCATGTGCTGTCGTCTCACCGTACTGCTCTCCATCGTCGGCCCAGTACGGACTCTGATCAGGATAGTCAGCAGGAACCGAGAGCTGCAGAGGAGGAACACTGGGAAGGTTTTTATCATCTGTCAACAGAACAAACAATAACATTAAACATCCTGCTTTACTGGCATTAAGGGGACTAAATCTGAACGGCTCAGCCAGCATGTGGACAGTCTCAGTCTCACCCAGCTTGCAGACAAGATGCACAGTGCCATTGTTGCTGCAATATGAGGGATCCAGGTTGACCTGGAACTTCACGTCGAGCCGAGCCACCTCTCCCTGCAGGATGTTGGGGATGGTGTGCCGCTCGTCGTCCTCATGCTTCCTCTTCCGACCAGAGATGTTGGGAGCCCTGGGGGTGGAGGTATAAAACAACCACCATGAATCTTTAAACCTAATCTGTCTGTGACTCCAGTTGTGTATGTGGGTATAAAACGTACGTGATGGGAGGTCCATGGATGGCGGTCATGGCAGGAGCAAAGGTCCGGTACAGAGAGTGGTTGAAGACTGGAGAGCGAATGTTGGCCATGACAGCATCCAGCAGAGGCTGACACAGATACTGCTGTTTGGTAGCTACCGGAGGGGGCGGGGGAGTGGGCTGAAACAGACAGGAAAACAAACCATTAGTCCTCAACAACATCATCTCAGAATATTAAAACACCACAAAGACACAGTGACTGACGGCCGGTTAAAGTTAAAAACTATGAGTTCAATGAAAGTAAGATATAGATAAACTTTAGTATTATATATTAATATATATAAGTTTATCAGTTATTTAGATAGAAGAGAGGAATCAGAAATAACTATTTTCAGGAAGAAGAAGACGTTCTCACCACAGCCATGTCATTCTTCAGTTTCTCTAAAGCAATTTCACATTTCTGCAGAGTCTTCAGTGGGCATCTGCAGGAAACAGGATTTCAGAAAAGTTCACAGTGAATTAAAGTGAATCACTGCACTGATGAGAAGCAGAACTATTGTGATATTCATGATTTGCTCAGTTACCTGGTGTTTGGATCAGTCAGGATGTTCAGTAGACTCTTCATCTTACTTAAGTCCTTCTTTCTGTCTGGAAAAGTAATAAAAACATGAAATGTTCTTTTATTAAAGGGGGATATGAACAAAAATAGGCACCCAGACATTAACAGAAAGATCCAATCATGGAGTTATAATTATTTTCTTAGTTAACCTATTCATTATTTTACCTATGAAGTGCCTTATATGCCCATAATAACCTCCAAGGTGATATCCTAAATGTAAAGATGTAGCATTTTTACTTATGAACGATTAATCAATTATCATTATTTATGTGTGAATCATTTCAGCTCTGACCTTCATTTTTGTCGATCTTGTTGATCATCCTGCGCAGAGGTTCGATGTACTTGGAGAGCTGCTTGAGCTTCTCCATGTACTGCTGGTCCTCCAGAGACGTAGCTCCAGCCGGACTCATCACTGAGCTGGGGTTACCTGCAAGACAGGTGAGGTGAAGTGAGTCATTTATGTACCTCACAGTAATTCTCCACATATTTTTTCACATGTTCTGGATGAGTAAGTGGGTAGTCGAGTGTTAATCTAATGAAAAGTATGTCTGATCTTAAATCTTGTATTTTTTTTAATGACATTGCTCTTACTGATCTGAATGCCACAAAAATGTTATGGTTCTAGAGCAACCAAAAAAACAATCCTAACGTCTGTATGCAGTCAGTGGATTATTAATAGTGATGTTTGCTAGTGGCACCTAATCTTTAAAGCTTGTGTCAAGCTCAGGGGTTGGTTCCAAATAAAGCTGCACCATGAAGCTTGTGTCATTTCACTGATTGTCACATGTCCAGTGACAACTAAGTACCTTCTTTGGTAGAGTCATGTGACCAATATGTGTTTCAAATTACCTAAATAAAGGCTTGTTCCCACATAAAACTGTCTCTACTCCAATCAGCATTCTCACCCACTTGTCAGTCAGCATCTTTTCTGAAATGTAGCCGCAGAGGGCTTCCACTATTCAGGAATATTATAGACTGATATCTCCCGATAAGATAAATATTTATTTACTCATCATCTATACCCGCTTATTCCTAATCAGGGTCACAGGGATCTGCTGGAGCCTATCCCAGCTCTCTTTGGGTGAAAGGCAGGGGTACACCCTGGACAGGTCACCAGTCGATCACAGGGATAAGATAGATAATTTCATGAGATACTGGAACAAAGTCTGGGATGTGCGTTTTGTTTTATTTTTAATGTTTTTGAACTTTTGTGAAACCATTTTCCAAAGCAGATGAGGTTCTCTCAAAAAGAGACAGTGCCTGAGCTCTTATTTCTAAATAAAACACTAACAAATCCTCAGGTACACAAACACTGTCACATGTCACTGGAGCACATTGACTGACTAAAAAACTTCTATCACACCTCAGTTTACATCACTGACTGCCACATTACGAGCTGTTGCATGTCCATAATAATGTGATGTCAGTGTGTTTGCTACACAAAATTTGTCCACTAGATGTCATTAATCATTATTGAGCTGTTAAACGAGGCTTCAAGAAATGAACCTTGGGTGAAACTTTCTGTCAGGAAATCCTGTCCTTAGATGAGTCCTGGACGAGGACAATAGTGTATTTGTGATCTGCATTATTTCGTTAGACCTTTTTCTGTTTGTTTGCAGTGTCTGTTGTCCTTCATGTTTGTACCCTTTCTGTTAATAAAAAAATGTGGAATTGCGTGTTCACCTGGTGTATTGAGAGGTCCGGGGGAGGGGACACCGTAGTTCTGCGGGGTTCTGCCGGTGGCAGGGCTCTGTGATGGCTGGGGGGAGGGACTGGGCTGGAAACCCCCCGGAGATGGAGTAGGACCAGAGCTAAGACAGGAGGCAGGTAAGATAGGAGACACTCAGTTGTCACCCTGAGGAAACCTTCTGAGTCATAATTATTAAATATTAAATACTGTCTTCTATGCTAATGTTTTAATAACCAGGATCCGAGTCGGTGTGAGTGGTTTGTTTAATTTACGTCATCAGAAGCGTGAGCTCCCATCGTACCTGGCAGAGTTTGGCTGTGAGGTGGGGGGCTGGGGTGAAGGCTGGGGAGGGGGAGGCATCGACTGTGGTGTTGGCACCTGTACCGGTGATGGTGATGACATCATTCCATGCTGTGATACCTGTGCAGGTGATTGGAGAGAAAAGAAGGCAAATTAACCAAAAGAGGATAGGCTGCAGCGGCTGGAGTAACACTGATGCACACACAGGCTGAATCTCAAGTCTCTTATTTCATTGCTCCTCAGTTGACCCAGAAGTCATCCGGGTCCACTGTGAAGGGCCAGCGCTTCTATTTCTGCTCGGAGGAGCGAGAAGCCTGCCTGGAGGAGCTCTAATCAAAGACTGAAGAATTTGCAGAAGTCTTAAAAAGTGACACGGCTCTTTACAGGAAATCACTTTGTCAGAGGACACTGCACGCTAAGGATCGGAGGATATCTCATGTCTCTTAAAACATGTTTCCCAGCTCTATGACCCTTGGTTTTTTTTCTTGTATTTTTTTCTTACATCTTATGTGGATGGGACTAAGACATGAGGAGAAGATGCAGTGGTGGAATTGGGATTTATCCACAGAGTTTCTGACTGGAAGAGGCCAAAATTATTTTAATGACCAAAACATTTACTTCTTGTGGTCAATACTGGCTGGAAATAATAATTATTCTTATTATCAACTCACATAAAAATAGGTTTCTCAGTTAATTCATTGGTCCGTGAAACATTGGGGACAGGAAAACACAATCACAATATCATCAGCTTCCCACAGCACAAGGTGAAATCATCAAACGTCTTGTTTCATCCAATGGTCCAACAATACTGTGCCATGCTCACAGCTCAGTTATACAAGCCATCCTGTCAACTGAAAGTCACCCTGTTCTCTGTTTCCATCACAATTAGTTTGTAGTTTGGTCATTTGAGAAAAGACTGAGTTTGTAAAGTTTACAGCCTGTTGTGCTGTTATCCTGCCATGCTGATAATTTGAAGGGTCAGTGTTAAGGGTAGCCCTAGTCCCAACAACCCTCAGCAACAAGATGAGACAACCTACATGTAACCTAACAAATGAAATCCAGGTCAAAAAACTGGTTAAAAAGCATTTGCTGCTGCTTGTTAATCTTGTGCTGTTTAAAACGAGTCACATGTAGACAGGATCCTCTCTTACTACTTTGAGTATTTTCTTTTTATGCTTCTACATACTTGGACTTCACTATAGTTCAGACACAAATATTGCACTTTTACTTTACTACATTTATTGTACAATATTAGGTTTATAATACTAAATGCAGTATAAGTCTGATTCCTCGTGGGAATTTAAAAGCTATAAGCTATAAGCAGTATGAGAACTTCAAATTATGAACATGTTAAAAGTTAAAAATAGTAAAATGTTGAATGCAGGACTTTTACTTCCAAAAGATCATGAGGCGTCATGTTTAGACACCTGCTGTACAAGGACATTATAATTGAACATTATTCCCACTAGGGAATGTTTTTTGCTTAAAATCGGTGAAGGTAAAGAGAACAAATCTAGTGCTTTAAATGACCTAACTCCTCCTCTTCTTTTGCTTTTCATCAGGCTGAACCACAGAAACAGGAAGACCACTGTGACACAATGATGTTCTGCCTACGATCTAACGTGGCGTACTGTGGACAGGGCAGGGATGGTTCATGGGTCCAAGGTCAGACTGGTAATAAATACCTGTTGTGTCATTGGTTGTCCTCCCACTGCAGCGGCAGCAGCGGCAGCAGCAGCAGCAGCTGCAGCAGCGGCGACAGCAGCTGGATTTTGAGAAGGGTTGGGGGCATTTTGGATGGTTCGAGGCACTCGGGAAGGAATCTGCATCCCAGGACGAATCAGCTTCAGAAGAGGACACACAACAGGACAGGTGAGCAGAGAGAAGGCAGACGTACATTGCAGCGTGCAGACACACACAAATGTTGCTAACACCAGATTGGGGGGCACACACAGCTGGAACTTCACTAAAACACCCAGCTTCTCAGTCACCATGAACTATCTGTCTTATTGGGTTAGGATGGCGTTAGATACTATGGGAGTGATGTCTGGTTGCAGTTGAAATGCAACTGGTTTTGTCATCTTTGCTAAAGCTTACACTGAGAAAAAGCCAACTCTAACTTTGAAATCAATATCATGATTCTCTGTAATAACAGTGGAACCAATTATGACTTTAGTATGTATGTAAAATATTCAGCAGACCATATTCAGCTGTATTTACTACAGAAGATAAGAAATAAAGTCTATTTTACATCTCTTGTTACTATAATAATAAAAATTCCCCCCCCCCCCCCCCCCCCCATCTCCTCCATTTAAAGTGTTTGCTGATTTGGAAAGGGATAAGATGTGATTGTCAGTACTGAAGCTGGCCGCTGGTCAGTAGTCACTAAAATTTCAAATACTGTTGGTCATACCTGCATGTGCTTGCAAAGTGTTTGCCCTTGAATTTATGTGGAAAGATCTGTTACATTTGGAAATATTCTAAAAATCATGTGCACATATTTTAAAAACAATTTGGTAACCAAAACACCTGAAGTCCCAGTGAAAAGACAGGTCTTTGCTCCTTGCTGTCTTCAGCATCATTTGATTTGATTCAGAGTTATTACACATAAAACACTTGCGCCTGCAGTGTCTACAGTCTCACCTGGCCAGGTCCAGCAGCAGCTGCAGTAGCTGCATTGAGCTGTGCCTGTGCTGCGGCCTGCTGGGCTTGTTGTGCTGCTTGCTGCGCCTGCTGCTGCTGTAAGGCTGCACGGGCCTGCTTTCACACACACACACACACACACACACACACACACACACACACGCGCGCGCGCGCGAGCACACACACGCACGCACGCACGCACACAAAGACAGAGCAAAGCATGCAAGCAGAGGAGTGGGTAAGCAAGTCCACTGAAACCCTGTATACTTCCTCACTGTTGAGGGAGGAGAACAGGGATTACGGAAGCACAGACCCATCTTTTTCTTTCCTAATACTGATACCAATCAGGCACGAAAATATTCTTATCTAAAAATGGAGGGCCCTACAGACAAAGTTTGGCAGACATAGACATACAGTATGTCAAAAAATGATAAACCATCCCTAGCTGTTATACACTGTGTTAATCTTATATGATTCCTGTAAAACAGAGCAAACTACATTCACCGTGCTCCCCATTATTTGACAGGTTTAATGAAACAGAACAGACCAAGTGCAGGTGATATGAAAGTTTCATGGGTTTAATGTGTTATAGATACACACATTGCATGTATCTGCAGTGAACTCACCTGGAAGGCCTGTATCCTCTGCTGCTGACTGAGCGAGTTAATGGGAACATGCTGAGCAGACGTCATCTGTCCAGCCAGAGACTGAGGCACCATGCCGGGCTGCTGCTGAGAGTGTGGTGGCATCTGACCTGGCTGAGGCTGAGCCTGTCCCTGAACCTGTTGCTGCTGCACCATGTGTTGAATGGACTGAGCCTGTGCCTGAGCCTGGGCCTGAGCCTGGGCCTGAGCCTGGGCCTGAGCCTGGGCCTGAGCCTGAGCCTGAGCCTGAGCCTGAGCCTGAGCTTGAGCCTGAGCCTGAGCCTGAGCCTGAGCCTGAGCCTGGGCCTGAGCCTGGGCCTGAGCCTGAGCTTGGGCTTGAGCCTGAGCCTGGGCTTGAGCCTGGGCTTGAGCCTGAGCCTGAGCTTGGGCTTGAGCCTGGGCCTGGGCGTGCTGCTGCTGTAACTGCAGCTGCACCATCTGCTGCTGCTGTTGCATCCTGGTCTGGTGCATCTGCAGATATAGGGGCAAACAGTGTGTTGGCAAACTCCTTTCTTCATGGTCAGAAAGAGAACACATTATCACAAAAATAAGATTTTATTCTAATTGAGTGTCAAATTCCACCTGTTCATCACAACACTAGGTAAATATCATATGTGATCAGGACGTATCAGGCTTTAATTCTGTTTTTGTATTTACTTGGTCACAAAAACTGATGATGATTATGGTAGGACTGTAACCACAGTCACGTCATGTCTCATATGAGATAAGAAGATGCCAGACTACAAAATCACCGTAAGCCATCTATTTTCTCTGTGTGCGCAAGCCAGGCAGTAAAAGATGGGTTAACTAAAAATAAAAAACTAAATCTGGGCACAAAGACTTGCACTATCAAATTAAAACTATACCATTTTAGCAGCACTGGTAAATGTTCAAGTCTCAGTAGGCATCAAGTTAAATTTAAGAGTCTTGGACACCACTTTAAATGAAATATAAGAACAAAGTGGTGATGGAAGTACAGGCGACCAAAAATGACTAAAATATTTAAGAACCATCCAATCTGAATATAAGATATTATATATTTTTTAGGTCTTTTATTGGTAAATTTGGTCAATTTAAACATTTTAAGGGCCTCCATATACCCTGTGTCACCAAAGAAGGCAGGTGGTAAACAAAAGGTTTAAATACACATTAAATACACAGCCTTAGCTGGGTAACGTAGTTACATTGCTTGTTCATCCTGAAGCACAAAGGGAGCAGAGGCAGTCAGAATCTCATTTAATTATTAGTTCATAGTGGAAGCGGAGCAGCCTGTGGATGTCAAATGTCCAACATTGACAGAGGTGGAAGCAGTAATTGTTTATTGTTTGCTAACAGTAGGACTGGTTGATGGCTTTGATCAAAGAGTGTGTTGGTGGTGTAGGTGCAGGTAAGGAGGAGGGAGGTGGTCCTGGGACACAGCAACACATTGTTGATGTCATGGCCCAAACTCAACAAAACACCAGTACTCAGATGGTGTGATGGCCCTGTTACCTCCACTCTCACACCCACATAGAAACCATTTTGGGATGGTATCATACGCCTCCAGGGTTTCAAGGCACCATGACAACCAGTGTGGCTGAACAGTGAAAACACTGACAGTCATTGTAACTGCCAGTAAACAGACATTGTGCTGACCAGTTGCCAGTGAATATATTCAACCATACCAGTGCATTTCTATGCACCACACACTCTGTAGTGGTGCCTGTGCAACCACTGGTATTTCATCACAGGGTTGGAAATGGTGCTGCCTTCTGTGGAGAGTTATCTGAAGACAACTTGTCCTTCTTTACTGGGCCACATGATAGGCTATGCATCATTTAGTCTGGATATGCAGCGTATATAGGATTGCTCATCCATCATTTGGCACATTCCATTGTGTATTAGTATTAAGCCAAGATGTGTGACTTTAGAATTAAAATGAAGCACTGATTTATTTAGTGGATCATTTCAGAACATGTACTGTAACCTCACTGTGAAACCAGAGGGCTGAAAATCTGCCTCCCTCAGGTTAATGGGTGTTCAAGCTGTTGGCAGCTAGTTAGCAGAGCTCAGATGAGGATGTTCACTATTTGCACTAAAGTACCCACTGATCATCTGTATGATCTATTCATTATGGTGTTTGAATTGTTGTGTACCTGGTTCTGCTGTTGCTGACTTTGAGCCTGCTGCTGCTGGTTCTGGTGCTGCTGCTGGAGCTGCTGGTTCTGGTGGTGCTGCTGCTGCTGTTGCTGCAGCTGCTGCACCCTCAGCTGCTGCTGCTGCACCTGAAACTGCTGTTGGATGGCAGCGTTCTGCTGCTGCTGGATGGCGTTCTGCTGCTGGGCTTGCTGGAACTGATTGAACTGTTGCTGCTGTTGCTGCTGCTGCACAATCTGTTGCATTGGCATCTGGCCTGGACCACCTACTGCAGAGTGAGTGAGAAGAGAAAGGACTAAGTCGGTCTGCAGCTCAGATCCAGTCTGAGGTGAGCTCTGGAGTCTTAAACACACAACATGCCAAAGCAGAGACTGAAAATAAGACTGGCTCTGACACCAAAATATGCCATTTAGAGACAGCCAGCATCCACTGAACGCTCTGAAGATGTGCATTTACAGCAAACACACACCACATGGAGGAAACACACTCACTGGCTTGTGGGTTTCCAGCCACCCCTGCCATGGCATGCTGGCCTATCTGCATCGGCCCCATGGCCCCAATGCCACCTACTGGAGCACCGGTGGGGCGAGGCCCCATACCAATGGCGCCCGGGCCCCCTCCAACCCCTGTCAGGTTAGTCAGGGCATTCATGGGATCTAGCAGAAGGGTAAACAACAGACAATATTACGCAGCTCCAACATGCACAGCAGAAATCATGAACACTATGATAGGTTGACAGGTCCAGCAGGGGACAGAACACAGCAAAGAAAAACCAAAATGAAAAGTGAAACAAACAGAGACCAAAAAGAAAACTCCACTTACCTGGACCTCCAAGGGCCTTCTTATCTGTAAAGACATAAGTTATTATGAACTGTTACACTCCATTCTTTGCCATTAACTATCAAAACACAATATAAAACCAGATTAAAAAGGTGAATGTTCAGATTTTACCATAACACTTGACCAAATTAGTCCATTATCTAAGTCAAAAAATTATAGACAATTATTTTTATACAAAAATGTCAGAAGTTCTCTAGCACCAGGTTTTATAATTTTATTTGTCACATACACATGAGCTCAATGTCTTTGCTGACGGAAAATACATATAGTCCCATCGTGCAGGGATGAAAGTGGCATAAACTGACATGTGACATGTGACAAAGTGACATAAACCTGGTATCCAGCAGTTATTCCTGCTCTAGACCTAATCAGGGAGTAACTATCCTATTTTTTTAATATAATTTTTGGCTGAGAAAGATGGCGGGTACAATGGCTGAAAACACCTTCTATAGGTTTATGTTTGCTGAAAAGGAATTTTCATGAAATACCTTTTCTGGCTTGTAAAGGTTTTATTGCATCTTCAGTAAGAAGCATGGCTTAAATGGTATCTTTGACTCTGAGCTGACCCCACCCTCAGTCAAACACAGAACAGAGGACACAAAAGCAAAACTGTATTTTTCCACTATTTTTTTCAAGTATGTAAGTAAAAAAAAAAAAAAAAAAAAAAATCCATCCAGTTTTTTGTCCTGTTTCTAACACTTACGGATGTCTCTGAAGTGTATGATTAGCCTCGCCACTAGAGATAAATATTCCTCCTGAAAACAAAATGAGATACATTACACACTTACACACTTAGACCGTCATGAACAGAACTGGTGTTTTGGAGGTCACATTCTTTAAGTACACATTAAGTTTCACATTCTTTAGGACAGGTGTATAAAAAGAATCCTTTCCTTAAAATAAAAAGCTTGCAGAGGCCTGAAAAACCTGAGAGTACTTACTCTGGATTTGGCTTTGACATAAACATGGTTCTCCATGTCATTGCTGGACTTGTTGTGTGCAGTTCCTGCCTTCCTCATAGCGTCTTCACTGGAAGAAAACACACTCACCATTATTTCTTAACCAACACTCCTACTAGAAAATATATCAATGCGTCTGTAAAATCTAAAGTCTAATTGAATTTATCTTAAACAACCTCACAATATTAGCCACACCTAAGAGAGTATAAAACCACACCCCTCAGGCCTGCACATCCTTTTGTTTCCCTACAAACCATGTGTGTATGAATGCAGAACTGACTGCATTTGTTTGACACATCTCTACTAATGTAGACTATTTGTGATGCAATATATATATATATATATATATGTATATCTATATATACATATATATATAAGGAGTCACTTGACTCACTTGAGATGGTGGATACATTCATGAGTGAGTAAAAGTAACAGGTTTTCCATCCATCCATAATCTTATTCCTAACCAGGGTCACAGGGATCTGCTGGAGCCTATCCCAGCTCTCTTTGGGAGAAAGGCAGGGGTCCACCCTGGACAGGTCACCAGTCCATCACAGGGCCACAGTAGTAACAGGTTTTGTTATCTGGAATTATTTTTTATTTTTGTTCTTATTTGTTTTTGAAATACTGAATTGTAATAACCTGATATTCCCTTATTGTATAGACAAAAGCAAATATGTCAGATCTGCCTGTCGCAGCTTCACATATTCACTAAGTAAAAGTAACTAATGTTTACTCACGTACTACTTCACTACAGTAATTTTAATTTGGATTATATATATAGATTATTATTTATAATATATTATTATATTATAAAACGCATGCGACTGCTGCAAGCTGCTGGGTTAATCAATCAGCTGGATATTACATATGCTCAACATATTACTTAACCAAACTGACTTGTGCTTTTTATGAGTTTTTAGGACCAAATGTCTTTTAGGTTACTGTGTCATAAAGATCAATAAATGATCAATAACGGTTTAAAGCCAGCACCTCAATAAAGAGCGAAGACAGCAAGAAATAACTAATCCCATACAATGGCTACAGAAAGATTTATGTTATTTGCTGAGCTCTACTGGGTCACAATAAATGACTGATGGTAACATTAACCAAATGCAGCGGGTTAAGAGTTGACTTTTACCGTCTGTATCTAACATGTCTTACGGTACAACTCGATATGATTTATTCAACATTATTTTATTAATTTTATGCAGGCCGAATTATGGAGTGGGCCAGAATCGTTCGTGATATATTTTCTGCCACGTCTGTGAGCTCATGCTAGATTTGTCTTTTTACAACTTGTTTTTAATTCATCGATTTTCTAAGTGAGGTTTGGCGTGGCGCTCTTTCCTGTCGCGCTAATGTTAGCTTAAATTAGCTCATGAAGCTAACAGAAACAGAGAGTTAGTTCCACTGCAAAACACAGAACTCAAATATCTCACATCTGAGCCACGACTTTTTGTCGGAACTGAGGGCTCCTCCAGTCGCTGTCCGATCCGGGGACGTCCATCGCAGAAATTATTTCTTTTTGAAAGGTTTTTCAACAACGCTGTAATGTTTTCGCTGATTTTCCTTCTTCCGCTCTAAAGATAAATGGCTGCTGCGGAGTGTGAGTTAATAAAAGCTACCGCCACCTGCTGGCTGGGCGCTAAACTGCTCACTGCTGCACAGGCAGAAGAACCCAAGTCTTCAAGTATCCAGGCTTTCCCACATAGTTTTATTGTGCTAAACATATAATGCAAATATCCAAATGACTGTTTTCGTATATTTAGTCTTTAAGCATTAACCAAATCTGTTTATTTCAGCCCTTCACTCCCTGCTATATCTCAGATTAGCATATAGGTTTAACAGGTAAATAGCATCAAGACTGATAATGGTACTGTATTTGTGTTTAAAGGTCACAGTTCAGAATTATATTAATCAATTTATTTATATAGCAACAGTGTGTGTGCAAGTATACCAACCTATGGTGGAAAAACAAGTCAGCAGTGTCAGTTTAAGATGAAATAAGATCACCTTTATTAATTCCAGAAGAGAGATCCAAGAACATCTTTGAGTAAATCGAGAGGAAGTGTCAGGTGGTGATAATCTCAACCATTAGGGTGCTTTCTCACTGCTATAAAGAATTAACTGTTATAAACATGAAAGATTTTCCTGACCTTCTTTTCTCAGTATAGTGGAGTGGACCTGTTTTTGTCAGCAGAAATCCATCAGTTTCAGCAGTTTGACATGAGTATGCAACAGTGCTATGTGTATTTCTAAAACCATAAAGGAATTCATTCATTAGGTCCTTAATGAGTTTTCAGGATTATACAGAAATTATACTATCAAATTAATGCCATCTCATTAAGGCTGCAGTTAAAGATGTTGGCTTAAAAACACAGCAGCCACAGCAGAGCACATGGCAATGTGGCAACAAGAGCAAATGTTGTTATCATGATGAACTAAGCATTCATTTTTCATGATTCCACCATGTTTGTACGCAATGACCACAAAATGCACTGCTGATATTTTATTTACTTTATTCGCCAACAAATTAAGGCACTTGAACAGATTAATGTGCAACTCAAAATAATGTGCAAAAGAAGTAAAGATGTTTATGAACTTTTAGGCTATTTAAGAACCTTTGTTAATTTTTGCGCATCTCCACTATTATGTTGTACCAACATGGAGTAGTCAGGGGTTTTCACTGTAAGACAAGAAATAGCCCACAATTAGCTTGATCCAACCAAATGAAAACATACACTTCAATGGCAGCTCTACACGATGACTTAGTTTTATATTTTTATCATGATGAAAGTAACTACTGTACCAGTTACCTGTTACTGTACTGTACGACCTACTACTACACAGTACATTCATACATGTGTACTGCAAGAGTATATCATGCATTAATAGACAAAGGTGACCGCATACTGCAATTAGAGCACTAATTCCAACTGTATGACTTGAGTATTTTTTTAAAGAGTCGGTACATACCTCGCATTTTCTCCGTTTTATTTTTTTGGGCTCAAACTTGGATTTGACCTTTGACTTGATTTTTTTTCTGGCATTCGTGTCCTCTGAGGGCTCTGTATCTGCTTCAGAATCTATTTCCTCTGACTCTTCTTTCATCAGTGCAGATGCCTGCATTACCGTCTTTTCTTCTTTTTCATTTATGAGTGCAAGAGATGTACAAAACAATCAACATGAATTTATTTCAACAGTGACGGTGTCATTACAATTAATTTAAATGTAATTGAATTTGTATTAACCTTCTTTAAGTCTCTCTCGAAGAAAATTTCTCTCCTCTGTGAGCTGATCAACACGTTTTTTTAAGTTGGCAATTTCACCCCTCTGGTTTTCAATGGTCCGCCTGGCCTCCTGCAGAGCTGTGTCCTCTGGAACCAAATAATGAAATACTTTGATTTTCACATTTTAAACTCTTGATCATTTCCTTTCCTCTAAATCAGCAGCAAAATTGCAAATAAAGCAGCACAAAACCACAACTTAGCAATGTTGCAAATATCAGTTCCAACAATGTTCTACTAAATGGAGCTGTGAAAGACATCCAACAAGAAAATGCTCCATTTAGAGATTTAATAGATTCACAACACATTATTTCAGTGTTCTGTTGTTACCAGTCATGACTGTGTTTTACCCTGGTACACTCAACACTGAAATGCTAACAATTTACTTAATGGAAGGAATCTTCTGA
Organism: Mastacembelus armatus; assembly: GCF_900324485.2. Classification (NCBI taxonomy): domain Eukaryota; kingdom Metazoa; phylum Chordata; class Actinopteri; order Synbranchiformes; family Mastacembelidae; genus Mastacembelus; species Mastacembelus armatus. Next base: position 4,503,305 of record NC_046640.1, read on the forward strand.
AATCAACACAGGGTCAAAGTTTGACCTACAACATACTAGTGTGGTAAAAGACTGTAATGGTGTTGACTGTGTATTTACTGTTTGTAACTGCTAAATAGGAAAACAAAGTTAAATGTTACCACTACATGCTACATTTAGGTTCATATTGTAGGACATGCAAACTCCACACAGAAAGGCCCCTGCTGCGTTTCAAACCAGGAACCTTCTTGCTGTGAGGCAACAGTGCTATCCACTAACTCCACCGTGCTGCGTATAAGAAAATATTTTGATTTCTTAAAAAACAATAGTGTTAGAGAAAAATGTATACCCTCAAGTGATCTAATCCACCTTACTTTAATATGAGTCGTAAACTGAAGTTCTATTTGTTAAAAGAATTTACCTAACAAACAGTAAACAAAAGAGAATTAAGACAGGTTTTAAAAAATGGTTAATTGGTTTTTGTTTTCAGACAAATTAAAATGTTTATTGTGTAAACACTATTATCTGTCAAAATAAACCCATTTATCCCATTAAAGGTGCAACCTTCCTCTTTTTGGCAAAATCTGCATGGAACCTGCACTTGGTAAACTCACTTTCAGCTCTGTGACCAAGAGTTCTTTTTTTAATCGCATGTACTGGTTTTGATCAACTGTAAACGGACTTCTGCCGTACAAAATCACCTTTCCTTGCATCCACACAGTGAGTCCTTAGATAACGATCCTGTGAATTTGAATCCACGTTTTTCTGCTGGCTGCACAGTTCAGAGCATAGTATGCTAGCCGCTGAGCACAGCCCAAAACGCCTCCTCAGGGCTCCCACTAAAGCATCATAGTCCCTTCTGTCCTCAGGGCTCAGTAGCAGTAAGCTTGACAAGGCATCTACATTCTCACTAGTAACAATTGCTCATTCACTTGAAAGGGAAAATTACTTTCAGATATCTACAACTGAATATTAACTATCCACAATGTGAATTTCAGATATTTATAATTACATTTTAACTAGTCAAAAGTCAAATTACAGTCGTAATACAGTTGAAGAGATTAGCATATATGATAATGGAGTTATGACTAGTCAAAAGTCCATTAAAGATATCTGTAACAGCATGCTGCTGCTTCATGTATGACTTTTCAGATGTGCACTAATTCACAGCCTTCCCCCAGTTCCCCCCAATTCTCAGAACTGAGGAGAACAGGGGCCTCACTTATAAACCTCAGACAGTGAGGGAGAGATAGTCAGTGACTGGATAGATCTCCAGTAGGGGGAGGTAGAAAACTGTCATTTGAAAACAAATCCAAAGAAGCATTTAATGGCTGTATTTCCACACTTTGACTTTGATTATACATTTAAGGAAATGCGTAGTTATTTGTGCTGTAGTTATTTACCAGTAACATTTAGAACAGATTTTAAAATCATACTCGTTAAAACATTACATGGCCTTGCATGAAGTGATATCAGCAGAGTTGTCTTACAGACATACAGACATCACAGGTTCACAGTTGATCACTGATGAAGCAGAATCAGATATTAAAGTAAGGTCAGAGTAAACACAGACAGAAATCTGAAGAGCTCAGAGCCACAGAGCAGAAAAGTGAGGAAAGAGGAAAAAGTTAAACACAGAGGTCTGTGTGTATGTTTATGATGTTGTAATGTTGTAATGTGCATTTACAGCAAACACACACCACATGGAGGAAACACACTCACTGGCTTGTGGGTTTCCGGCCACCCCTGCCATGGCATGCTGGCCTATCTGCATCGGCCCCATGGCCCCCATGCCACCTACTGGAGCACCGGTGGGGCGAGGCCCCATACCAATGGCGCCCGGGCCCCCTCCAACCCCTGTCAGGTTAGTCAGGGCATTCATGGGATCTAGCAGAAGGGTAAACAACAGACAATATTACGCAGCTCCAACATGCACAGCAGAAATCATGAACACTATGATAGGTTGACAGGTCCAGCAGGGGACAGAACACAGCAAAGAAAAACCAAAATGAAAAGTGAAACAAACAGAGACCAAAAAGAAAACTCCACTTACCTGGACCTCCAAGGGCCTTCTTATCTGTAAAGACATAAGTTGTTATGAACTGTCACACTCCATTCTTTGCCATTAACTATCAAAACACAATATAAAACCAGATTAAAAATGTGAAAGTTTAGATTTTACCATAACACTTGACCAAATTAGTCCATTATCTAAGTCAAAAAATTATAGACAATTATTTTTATACAAAAATGTCAGAAGTTCTCTAGCACCAGGTTTTATAATTTTATTTGTCACATACACGTGAGCTCAATGTCTTTGCTGACGGAAAATACATATAGTCCCCATCGTGCAGGGATGAAAGTGGCATAAACTGACATGTGACATGTGACAAAGTGACATAAACCTGGTATCCAGCAGTTATTCCTGCTCTAGACCTAATCAGGGAGTAACTATCCTATTTTTTTAATATAATTTTTGGCTGAGAAAGATGGCGGGTACAATGGCTGAAAACACCTTCTATAGGTTTATGTTTGCTGAAAAGGAATTTTCATGAAATACCTTTTCTGGCTTGTAAAGGTTTTATTGCATCTTCAGTAAGAAGCATGGCTTAAATGGTATCTTTGACTCTGAGCTGACCCCACCCTCAGTCAAACACAGAACAGAGGACACAAAAGCAAAACTGTATTTTTCCACTATTTTTTTCAAGTATGTAAGTAAAAAAAAAAAAAAAAATCCATCCAGTTTTTTGTCCTGTTTCTAACACTGTCACAATGTCTCTGAAGTGTATGATTAGCCTCGCCACTAGAGATAAATATTCCTCCTGAAAACAAAATGAGATACATTACACACTTACACACTTAGACCGTCATGAACAGAACTGGTGTTTTGGAGGTCACATTCTTTAAGTACACATTAAGTTTCACATTCTTTAGGACAGGTGTATAAAAAGAATCCTTTCCTTAAAATAAAAAGCTTGCAGAGGCCTGAAAAACCTGAGAGTACTTACTCTGGATTTGGCTTTGACATAAACATGGTTCTCCATGTCATTGCTGGACTTGTTGTGTGCAGTTCCTGCCTTCCTCATAGCGTCTTCACTGGAAGAAAACACACTCACCATTATTTCTTAACCAACACTCCTACTAGAAAATATATCAATGCGTCTGTAAAATCTTAAGTCTAATTGAATTTATCTTAAACAACCTCACAATATTAGCCACACCTAAGAGAGTATAAAACCACACCCCTCAGGCCTGCACATCCTTTTGTTTCCCTACAAACCATGTGTGTATGAATGCAGAACAAAGAGAACCGGTGGAAATTAAAATGCTGAATTTCTGTAGTTCTACCTAGTAGCTGAAATTCATTTCACACACTCGTATAATGTATGTTGTTGATGATTAAAAGTAACTAATGTTTACTCAAGTTCTACTTTTCTATAGTAATTTTAATTAGGATTATTAGACATCTGAAAAAATATATGTGACTGTTGGGGTAATCAATCAGCTGGAGAATACAAATGTTCAACATATTACTTAACCAAACATATGTTTCCTGCTGTCAGTATGAGGAAGTTGTAGTGGTCTGTATACAGTTTTTTTTAGTGTAGCATAACCTAGTGAAAATGAAACTATACACACTCATTTACTATAAAAATTCTTCATACATGAACCACACTTTTTTTGACTTGGATGAAGTATTCACCAGTTACATGTTGTTCATGTTTAGCCAGGCCAACAAAAGTTTTTTAACCAATGAAGGACTAGTGATGGCTGATATCCAAAATCAAATGTATGGAAAGTATTGGTGGTTATTCAAATATGGTACATTATGTACCAAGTTGATTGAACTCTGGCAGAAATATGTAGCACAGGAAGCAAAAATTGTGTTAAGAGAAAATAAATTAACATGATGGAAAATGTTTCTCCTAAGCACGCTTATCACCATCTAGTTCTAAGCATTTATGATATCAAAAATAAAAATAACAATAATAATGGTAATAATTATTATTATAACTAGCCCAATCTGCGTGAGTGCTGGGAGGCGCCTTTCATGCACGCCGAATTATAGACTGGGCCAGAATCGTTCGTAATATATTTTCTGCCACATCTGTGAGCTCATGCTAGATCTGTCTTTTTACAACTTGTTTTTAATTCACCGATTTTTTAAGTGAGGTTTGGCGTGGCGCTCTCTCCTGTCGCGCTAATGTTAGCTTAAATTAGCTCATGAAGAAACAGAAACAGAGAGTTAGTTCCACTGCAAAACACAGAACTCAAATATCTCACATCTGAGCCACGACGTTTTGTCGGAACTGAGGACTCCTCCAGTCGCTGTCTGATCCGGGGACGTCCATCGCAGAAATTATTTCTTTTTGAAAGGTTTTTCAACAACGCTGTAATGTTTTCGCTGATTTTTCCTTCTTCCGCTCTGAGTCAGTGATACTACTACGCTCGAGCCTGTCTGCTCGACACAGTTTCGATTAGTGGTGGGCGGATCGATCCAAATATCATTAGTATCAATACTAACGTTGGTGTCGGTATTAATCGATACTTTAAGTTTCACATTCAGTGTGTTGCTCGTTTCATCACACAGCGTCTGTACAGGTATGTAAGTGCTGCTCCTGTCACAGTGCGGAGCAGACACCTTGCTCCTCCTCCTCCTCCTCCTCCCTCTTGTGTTTTGACGATGTACCGTCACGTGACTCAGTGTGGCTATATGTTCTGGCAGATAATGAATCAACAGCGAGCTGTACAAGTTGTAAAAAGTCTGTAAGACACAGTAGCAATGCAACAAACTTTTACAAGTGTATGAAAAATCATGCCAAAGAAAACAGTGAGTTACAGACACAGAGAGAGGAGAGAAATCCCCAACCCCCTGGGGTCCCCCTGGTCCCGACAGACCCAGAACCCTGATCCAGATAGATAATAGTGGTGAAAGTAATGTTTTAATCAGCTTGACATTAGTTAATAATTTCCAAAGTGCAACCGGTCATTTGTTACTGTAGCCAACTCAAAAAGTATAAATTATGCTACGAACTTGATTTAATAAATTTATCCCATAGACATGTGTTGTTTAAATGAATACATTTATTGCCATTGAAAAGTCTAAAGTCTAACAAATTTTATATCTAATAAAAGCTTAAAGTCTCACGATTCAAATGGTATAAATCAATTTAGGATTGAATAATCACAGCGGCTACAGTACAGCAATTCAATATTCATATGTAAAATAGACTTTGGGTAATGCCTTTTTACACTGTTGTTTCTTGGAATGACTTGGTATCACGCAAACGGTTGTCACGTGTTCTCAATATCCAAATCCTACCTTAGACAATGAAATAAGGATAAAAGAAGTAAGGGGGCGGGGCCAGTCACTAAGACCTTCACAGTATAAACCCTGATAATTTTATAACAACAGTCTTGTCTGATTAGCTGCTCATCAGTGGTGGAAAACCCAGGTCATGGGTTCGAGTGCCTGTAGCCTTTCAACGTTCATGTAGCCACCGGTGTTGAGAGTCCAGCTTTGTCAGCAGTGAAAGTCATGTACCCCTAGACAAGACTGCAGATGGTATTTGAGCGATAGTGTGAGGATGAGATAAAACACAGCTAGAGCTGATCATTGGGCAGCACCAGGTCCATGAAGCTGCTTTCACTTAACTTACTGAGTCCTGGATTTCTACAAGTGCTTTACATGACCCGAAGTCCTGGTGAGGTACAGCTCCTGGCAGAGGGTGTTTGATAGGAGGGCTCTTCAAAATCCACATACAGCAACATAGAGAATGCATAGACAGAGAGGAAGAGCACTTGAAGAGGAGACAGCCTGTTGGCAAGCACTACACTGAGGCAGTGTAGTGTAGTGTTGTTGCTAACACATGAACTGCCAACATCCAGCTGCTGGTGCAACACTGTTCTGCACTAAACTTGGGCTGTTTTAGCAAAACATTCCTACTGTATATGAACCCATACTCCAGTCATGTCTGCACTTTGAGAGTCAGTAAAGTTGCACACCAAGTCAGGTTTCTTTCATTTGGTTTACAGTGTCGGCTGATTAATCCACTGCACCAAAACGTGCTTATGTACAGAACTTTGAAAAGCTTTAGGCTACCCATTCTGTTGGTAAATGTAGCACGTATATATACCCAGTCCTATTCTGTTTATCAGAAATCAGTGAGCCAATAATAAAAACAGAGCAAAGAGTGAAGTGTTGACTTTTTTTCCTCATCTACAGTCAGTTACAGTATAGAGCTTTTATGAGCCTGTCTCACATCATGATAAGAACAATGGGAGAAACTGAACTGGTTTAAATGAAACATACTAACTAACTGAAACATACTGTGTGTGGGATAAACTAAAGTCAGAACTCTCAAGTATTTACAAAAGTCCTGATGATAATGAGCCGCAGTGGTGAAAAGTAACAAAGTACATTTACTCAAGTTCCGGCACTTAAGTACAAAAAGTAACAGCTTCAAAACATAAACATTTGTACTTTTCCTCAAGTAACATTGTAATTAAGGACTTTAACTTGTAGCAGAGTATTTCTACACTGTGATATTATTACTTTTACTTAAGTGTCCCGAGTACTTTTTCCACCACTGATGAGCAGCGAAACAGACAGAAGCTAACAGCTAACAGCTACCTGGCTAACGTACCTGAGCACGGGCTCAGTGTGTGTGTCAGCACCATGTAGACTCACACTGTCCGTGTCCGTCCGAGGATTTAAAATGTTTGGGTTCTGGTGCATTAAAAGTCATGATGTGTGTCCCGAGACCAGCTGCTGGTGGAAGGAGTTAGCGAGACTGTTGTTATAAAATTATCAGGGTTTATACTGTGAAGGTCTTAGTGACTGGCCCCGTCCCCTGACTTCCTTTATCCTTACTTCATTGTCTAAGGTAAGATTTGGATATTGAGAACACGTGACAACCGTTTGCGTGATACCAAGTCATTCCAAGAAACAACAGCGTAAAAAGGCATTACCCAAAGTCTATTTTACATATGAATATTGAATTGCATTTCATGCGCGGACTTTATTATACAGTAAATCCATAAAACCATCGTCCTCCTCGTGAAAAGCTGTAATTCGGTTCTTTTTACGGTTGATTTCGCCATTTATTCAATAAAGTTTGACATAGCAAGCTTCTGTGAATCCCATGAGGTCTCAATCAAACTTGTTACGTTTCACAGCGTAACTAACCGTAAAACCAATAGAATTCACACCCTCAGAGCAAATCCCAGTCAGGGGGCAGAGACTAACTTCTATTGACAGTAGAATCAGCCAGTCGTGTTGTTCGTCAATGATTACTGACGCATCTTGTAGCCAACGATGGGGCCTTTAAAACGTTATACGACACGTTATGTTCGATGACGCAACAGTGGGCTTTAAATTGCCCCTACCTCTTATTGTAAATCAGTGGTTCTCAAACTTGTCCTGCCATTCCCCTCTTAAGGCCGAGCATAAAGTTTCAAGCCCCACTTCACCCCAAAAAATGACAATGAAACTTATTTCACATTTAAAATGTTTAAAAATTAAAATTTATTCAAAATAACTTATAAATAAATAATACAGAGTTCAAAATAAATAAAATGAAGGTGCAATTGTGTAATTACTTCGAAATCGAGTGGTTTATTGACGAGATCGGGGTGCGTTGTTTCTAAGTGTCTTTTTAATTTGTTGGGTCTCATGCTGTCTGCTGCCAGCGGTTTAATACACACAACACACATGGGTCTCTCCTCTGCCCCCACCAGCCCCACTGTAAATCCAAGACCCAGGTAGGCTTCATCGTATTTTCTTTTTGGCTGGCTTTTTGCTTGATTTACCTTACTGTCTGTCGTGTTTTTGTCTGCCGGCGTGGAATCGCCTGCTGTTTTAGGGCTCCGTGTAACAAATTTATCCATTATTATGCCCACTAATCATTGCGTCGCTGCGTGAAGGTTTGCTTATTGTTCCGCTACAATTAAGTGCCGACGTTAAACATTTATTTCCCACATCATGGTTCCTCTTTGTTTCCCTCAATTTGTGTTTTTTAATGACACGTTTCTTTGTATGTGGTTGTTTTATTTTGCGTGTATGGTGTTTGTCAGTAAAGAAAATTATGAATTAGGGCTGCTAATTCGAGCTGCTTCGCTTGAAAAAGGGTCTGGAGTGAGTGAGCGAGTCAGTCAGTCAGTCAAACTTATTTATAAATATGAACATTTAAAAACAACAGCTGTTAGCCAAAGTGCTGTACAAAATTTAAGCATATATCAAAATACAAAAGTAAACAACAACAGATAGTGCACTACAGTTATGCCACTGCGCTTAATTATGTCCATATGCAGCAGTGAACAAATACGTTTTAGGAAGAGACTTAAAATCAGTATGTTGGTGCAAATCTTATATAGGATGGCAAATTGTTCCAAAACTGGGGAGCAGCCACTGAAAAGGTGCGATCTCCTTTCAATGTCAACCATGTCCTTGGAACAGTAAACAGAAGACTCCTAGTTGATCGAAGATCCCATTACAGTGGGACATAAAGAGATCAGAGATATATGATAGAGCCGGTCCATGCAAACCCTTGTAAACAAACAGTAAGCAAGCATGTTTTAAAATGGATACGATATTTAACTGGGAGCCAGTGGAGAGAAATTAACACTGGTGAAATTTCCTTTTCCTGGTCACAGTTAACAATCTAGCAGCAGCATTTTGAACAAGTTGAAGACATGACAATAGAGACTGTGAAACACCCAAATACAATACATTACAATAATCTAATCTGGATGAGATGAAAGCATGTATTACACACTCCATGGCTCTTAATGTTACGAATGCCTTCATCTTTGCAATATTCTTTAGCTGATAAAAACTTCTAACCACAATATTGATCTGTTCATCAGAAGTCAAGCAGAGTCAAAAGTAACACCTAGGTTTCTGACATGTAAATGAAGATTACCAGATAGAGGTCCCAGTTTACTGGCCACAATTTTTGGCAGGGGAGCCAAAAATGAAGACCCCACTCTTATTGAACCTCACTCCTATTAACTGGAGGAAGTTGGCAGACATCCACTGTTAGACTGTCTCAGACAATCAAACAGACACTGTAAACTTTGGGTGCAAGGGAACACGGAGTATCATCTGCATAAACAGTGGTATGAGATGTTGTGCTAAGTATAACATACAAAGGAAGCATGTATAAACAAAATAGAACAGGACCCAAAATTGAACCCAGTGGAACCCCATACAAAACTGGCGCACAAGATGAAGAATATTTGCCAGTCTCTACTGAGAAAGTTTGATCCTTTAAATAGGATACAAACCAATTTAAAACACAACCTTGAATCCCAACAAATACACTCAGAGGACAAACTCCAGTAAGTTATACAGAAGTTGTACTTGCAAGGAATGATGGTCATACAAGCACCTCAGTACAAGCACAAGAATGGCTGTCAGCAGTGCGTGAGTGAGATTAGTGAGGCACTGATTGAGTGAGTGAGGCAGCAAGTGTGTGAGGCAGTTAGTGAGTTTACGAGGGAGTGAGTGAGTGAATGAGGCAGTGACTGAATGAGTGAGTGAGGCCATGATTGAGTGAGTGAGGTAGTTGGTGAGTGAGACTGAGTGAGTGAGTTAGTGAGGGAGTGAGTGATTCAGTGAGTGAGGTGATTAGTGAGTGAGTGAGGTGGTGATTTAGTGAGTGAGACAGTTTGTAAGGTGTTGTTGATATTGTTACACTGTTAAATGGATTATCAGTGCTCCAGCAGCATTTTACTCTTTTATATATAGTCAGAGACAGTTGTCCTTTGGGGGGTTTTCTGATATTTGATTTTTTGTTTCCTCAGAATGCCAAACCTTTGTGGTCAAAAAGACCCAACCAAAAGTGAGAAATATCATGTGTTTTACTTCCTGTCTGTCTCAGAGGACCACACTTTTGACTTCACCTACTGAGGTTTGTGGTTCTGTGTATTTTCTTTCTACAGATCCAGTCTGGAGATCCCAGAAATCAACTCAATGATCATCAACCCTGGTGTGAGTACAGACGACCACAACACCTGATGTGTTCAAATGTTTTGTCCGACCAACCAACCAAATATTTACTGTTGTTGTAGTTACTGGTAAATTTACTGTCATGTATGACACAGAAATGAATCAAATTTTAAAGGTTAAAAAAGCTGGAGCCAGTAAATATTTGACCTTCTTGCTTAAAAAAAGGGAAAAAAGTATTGACACTCCTAAAATATTTGGTAATGAATTTTCTGTTAGTTAACTATTCATTTAAAACGTAAAGCAGCTTTATAGAGAGAAAGTTCATATTTTTTGCAGTTGCTCTGATGCACATTTTCTATTACAGAATATTATATCATATCAGAAGTTAGGGACGTTCCACCAGGTTCTGGGTTCTAGGGTGGATTGTGGACTCATTTGGGTATTAATCAGGTATAAACCCCGAAGTACACCACATCCTTGAGTGGACCCCCGCGGAGGTCTGTGCCAAATTTTGTACAGTTCTGACAAAGTATGTGCAAGTGCATAGGGGGCGCTATCCGCACCCCCCCAAGTAGAGCACGTCCTTGAGTGGACCCCCGCGGAGGTCTGTGCGAAATTTGGTACAGTTCTGACAAAGTAAGTGCAAGTACATAGGGGCCACCCACCCCGCTTATTCGTCCCTTGCACGTTGAGCGATTATAATAGTCCCTTTGGTCCTTGCTCGGGCCTAATAAAAAAAGGCTAGAATACTAGAAAGAATACAGATGTGCAAATATGCATACAGTATTATTGCACAGTGAAAATTCCACCACTCTATGACATTAAATGTTCATCAGAACAGCAGCCTCGGAAAAGAAACGGACTCTGTGCTGGAAGGTTTTGGTGTAGTCTTCTGTAGCCTCTACCAGTGGGAAGGAGTCTGAACAGTTTGTGTCCAAGGTATGAGGGGTCTGCAGAGATGCTCCTTCCCCATTTCCTGAGCATGGACCGGTACAGGTCTTGGATGAAGGGAAGATCGGCCCTAATGATTCTCTGCAGACCAGATTTTCTGTTGCAGTCTGTTCCTGACTAGTTTGGTGGCCGATCCAAACCAGACAGTGATTGAAGTGCAGAAGACAGACTGTATGATGGCAGTGCAGCGACTCAAGTGGTACGTTAAACAGAGCTTCTGCAGGAAGTACAGTCTCTGCTGACCCTTCTTCTGAATGTAATCTATGTGGGAGCTCCGTTCAGGCCCTGGGAAATTCTGAATCCCAGGAACCTGTTGGTCTCATTGTAGCTCTTCTTCTTCCCCTGATCTCCCCTGGCCTGACTGAAAAGGGTGCAGTCCCCACTTCTGTAGGCCTCGTCCTTGGCATGGTGCAGTTTCCTGAGGTTGGTTGTGAACCATGGTTTGTTGCTCCATGTGCAGAGGGTCTTGGTCTGCAAGCGCATGTCCTCACAGAAACTGATGTAAGGTGTCATAGTGTGAGTGAGTTTGTTAAGATCTGTGGCAGCAGCTTCAAAAACCCTCCAATCAGTGCAGTCAAACAGACCTGTAACTCCAGCTTTGACTCCGCTGGAGTCAGCCTCACCACAGGCTAAGAGGATTATAACTTCTGCCTGTAGGTCATGATGAGATAATGCAGACAGTGATCAGAGAGTCCAAAAGCAGCACAGGGAACAAGGCAATAAGCATCTTTTAATACTGTGTAACAGTGGTCCAGTGCGTTTTGTGTCCCTGTTGGGACATTTAATATGCTGTCTGTATATGGGAAGTTAATGGGTGATGTTTGCTCTGTAAAAATTCCCAAGAATGATGAGCAGGGAGTCAGGGTCTTGTTTCTCTACATTCAATATCTCCATACCCAGCTGTTGTTTCGACTCGGTGATGCAGGCCTGAGGTGAGATATAAACTTCGACCAGCACAAAGGAGGCGAACTCCCGTGTTGAATAAAACAGTTTGCAGTTCATGAAGAGGGTCTCTAAGTGAGGAATGCATGATTGTGACATGCAGTGCGACTGTGTTTCATCATTGTGACATCTGTACGGTACATCAACCGTCATTTTCATAGAAGCAGGTTTCACCTCCCTTCATTTTCCCTGAGTGCTCCATGCAGCAGTCCGCTCAGTAAAGCTGGAATCCAGGCAGCGGAAGTGCTCTGTCCAAGATGTGTCTGTCTGAGTTTGATGAGCGCTCCTGTACGCTTCCCAGGTCGGCGTCTCAGGGGGACTGCATGGAGAGAAGCTGTGCCTGCAACCAAAAGCTCTGTGAAAAAGTTCTCTGGGTTGATGGAAATTTGGAAAAAGTAATCAGTGAATCTAGTCCCAAGACCCAAGTTTCTCTTTGGTGTAGGTCATCAGAGAGAAGCAGCAAAAAACAGGAAAAACACACAAAAACTAACAGTACAAGAGTGCAAAGGACCGTGGCTGCCATCTTTAGCTGGTGCCAGAAGTATATGAGTTTGTGGGTGATTGTGGGTGGTCTGTCACGTGGCGCTTCAGTGACAGAGGATTCTTTAGGTCACTGGGGAGGTTCTGGGGATCCTTGAGGTTGTTTTTATGGTAACGTAAAAGTTCATTCAGTCCTTGAAAACGTTATTAAAGATCTCAATGTGCTTCTTAGCCCTTTAGCTGGATCTGAAGTTTTTTAAGACAGCCATGTCATTCATGCAGTTCAGCTTCTTTAAAGCAATTTCACATTTCTGCAGAGTCTTCAGTGGGCATCTGCAGGACACAGGATTTCAGAAAAGTTCACGGTGAATTCAAGTGAATCACTGCACCGATGAGAAGCAGAACTATTGTGATATTCATGATTTGCTCAGTTACCTGGTGTTTGGATCCATCAGGATGTTCAGCAGTCTCTTTGTCTTAATAAAGTAATTTGTATCTGTTAAAATAAAAATCAAAAAGGAAAAGTAATAAAAACATGAAATGCTCCTTTATTAAAAGGGGATATGAACAAAAATAGGCACCCAGACATTAACAGAAAGATCTAATCATGGAGTCTGACAATTATTTTCTTAGTTAACCTATTCATTATTTTACCTATGAAGTGCCTTATATGCCCATAATAACCTCCATTTAGGTGATATCCTAAATGTAAAGATGTAGCATTTTTACTTATGAACGATTAATCACCTATCATCATAGCCTGACCTTTATTTTTGTCGATCTTGTTGATCATCCTGCGCAGAGGTTCGATGTACATGGAGAGTTGCTTGAGCTTCTTCTTGTACTGCTGGTCCTCCAGAGATGTAGCTACAGCCGGACTCATCACTGAGCTGGGGTTACCTGCAAGACAGGTATGAAATCACTTCTAATTACTCCTACTAATACTGCTGACCAGAGTAAATCTGCAGACTAAATCCTGTCCTTAGATGAGTCCTGGACGAGGACAATAGTGTATTTGTGATCTGCATTATTTTGTTAGACCTTTTTCTGTTTGTTTGCAGTGTCTGTTGTCCTTCATGTTTGTACCCTTTCTGTTAATAAAAAAATTTGTAATTGCGTGTTCACCTGGTGTATTGAGAGGTCCGAGGGAGGGGACACCGTAGTTCTGCGGGGTTCTGCTGGTGGCAGGGCTCTGTGATGGCTGGGGGGAGGGACTGGGCTGGAAACCCCCCGGAGATGAAGTAGGACCAAAGCTAAGACAGGAGGCAGGTAAGAGAGGAGACACTCAGTTGTCACCCTGAGGAAACCTTTTGAGTCATAATTATTAAATATTAAATTCTGTCTTCTATGCTAATGTTTTAAAAACCAGGATCCGAGTTGGTGTGAGTGGTTTGTTTACTTTACGTCAGAAGCGTGAGCTCCCATCGTACCTGGCAGAGTTTGGCTGTGAGGTGGGGGGCTGGGGTGGAGGCTGGTGAGGGGGAGGCATCGACTGTGGTGTTGGCACCTGTACCAGTGATGGTGATGACATCATTCCATGCTGTGGTACCTGTGCAGGTGATTGGAGAGAAAAGAAGGCAAATTAGCCAAAAGCTTCAATGTTTTTCAGGCCACCCCCAAACTGATGGAGAGATGGAGCAGGGACACTACTATCTATATTGTATGAAACTATATTAAACTGGTATTAAACTTTATGCATGTATAAACATACCTTGTTATTGTGCATTCACTGTTAAGCTGTTCAAATAATACACGTTCATATATTCATGTTTTTATTGTTTTATTGGTGATCAGTAGCACACAACGTATCTGTCCTTGGATGGATGGAGCCTGTCACAGGGTCATATCAGCTTCAGGCTGCAGTCTTAACCTGCATTTGGTTTTTTTTTTTAGGTAGGTGAGTGAGGAAAATCCACTTCCGTCAAGATGTGTTGTTGCAAAGGGCATAAGGCTCATCATAGCTTTTGCTGCCAGTTGTGGAAAGTCTTTCTGGCAAGAGATCCAGAACTGGGTGAGTGGTTTAAGTTCATATATGTTTCTGAATGTACTGTCAGTGGATAGCTCGATGAACTGGTCCTCACCTCATAGCATATAACTGTGAAGTTGCTTATCTCAGCGAAAATGTCAGTAAGATGACATTTTCAGTAAAAAGTGCTGCCAACTCTGTGTGCTTTTGGAGAAGTAAAAACTCTTCTAACACACGTGACAACACGACGACTTTTACGACCGAGTCCATGACACCTAACAATTCAGCACTCATGCCTTTGGCAACGAATGACTCTGTGTAGAATGCAGTATGTCCAAATCCCTTGCGGAACCACATCTTTTCCAAGCGCGATGAGTCCACTTTTTAAACCAGCCATGGCTCTTGCACCATCGGTGCACAGCGTAACACATTTAGCCCATTAAATGTCATTTTCCATCCATCCATCTTCTTCCGCTTATCCGGGGCGGGGTCACGGGGGCAGTAGTCGAATCAGCGATACCCAGACTTCCTTCTCCCTGGACATTTCCTCCAGCTCTTCCGGGGGGACACCAAGGCGTTCCCAGGCCAGCCGGGAGACATAGTCCCTCCAACGTGTCCTGTGTCTTCCCCGGGGCCTCCTCCCAGTGGGACATGCCCGGAACACCTCCCCAGGGAGGTGCCCAGGAGGCATCTGAAACAGATGCCCGAGCCACCTCAACTGACTCCTCTCGATGTCGATGTCTCCTCTACTCCGAGCTCCTCCCGGATGACTGAGCTCCTCACCCTATCTCTAAGGGAGCGCCCGGCCACCCTGTGGAAGAAGCTCATTTCAAACTCCCATGAACCCTCGAGCACCCTCGAGAGTGTGTAGAGCTGGTCCAGTGTTCCACGGCCAGGACGGAAACCGCATTGTTCCTCCTGGATCCGAGGTTCGATCACCGGCTGGATCCTCCTCTCCAGCACCCTGGCATAGACCTTCCCCGGGAGGCTGAGGAGTGTGATCCCTCTGTAGTTGGAACACACCCTCCGGTCCCCCTTCTGAAAAAGAGGAACCACCACCCCGGTCTGCCAATCCAGGGGTACTGTCCCCGAACGCCACGCAATGTTGCACAGGCGTGTCAGCCATTACAGCCCAACAACATCCAGAGACTTGAGGTAGTCGGGGCGGATCTCATCCACCCCCGGGGCTTTGCCACTGAGGAGCCGCCGAACTACCTCAGTGACTTCGGCTTGGGTGAGGGATGGATCAGCCTCCGAATCCCCGGCCCCTGCTTCCCTTATGGAAGACGTGTTGACGGGATTGAGGAGATCCTCGAAGTATTCCTTCCACCGTCCAACAATATCCCCTGTCGAGGTCAGCAGCTCCCCACTTCCACAGTAAACAGTGTTGGTAGAGCACTGTTTCCCCCTCCTGAGGCGCCGGACGGTTTTCCAGAATCTCTTCGGGGCCGACAGGTAGTCCTTCTCCATGGCCTCACCAAACTCCTCCCATACCCGAGTTTTTGCCGCCATAACCTCCTGGGCTGCAGCACGCTTGGCCCGGCGGTACCTGTCAGCTGCTTCGGGAGTCCCACAAGCCAACCAAGCTCGGTAGGACTCCTTCTTCAGCTTGACCTCATCCCTTACCTCCGGTGTCCACCACCGGGTTCGGGGATTGCCGCCACGACAGGCACCCAAAACCTTACGGCCACAGCTCCTAGCCGCCGCGTTGACAATGGAGGTGGAAAACATGGTCCATTCGGACTCAATGTCCCCAGCCTCCCCCGGGATCTGGTAGAAGCTCTCTCGGAGGTGTGAGTTAAAGACTCCTCTGACACCGGGTTTGGCCAAACATTCCCAACAGACCCTCACAGTACGTTTGGGCCTGCCAAGTCTGTCCTGCTTCCTCCTCCGCCAGCGGATCCAACTCACCACCAGGTGGTGATCAGTTGCCAGGTCTACCCCTCTCTTCACCCGAGTGTCCAAGACATATGGCCGAAGGTCAGACGACACGACTACAAAGTCGATCATTGACCTCCGGCCCCTAGGGTGTTCTGGTGCCATGTGCACTGATGGACACCCTTATGCTTGAACATGGTGTTTGTTATGGACAAACTGTGACTAGCACAGAAGTCCAGCAACAAAACACCACTCGGGTTCGTATCGGGTGGCCGTTCTTCCCAATCACGCCCCTCCAGGTTTCACTGTCGCTACCCACGTGAGCGTTGAAGTCCCCCAACAGAATTATGGAGTCCCCGGTAGGAGCACCTTTCAGCACTCCCCCAAGGGACTCCAAAAAGGCCGGGTACTCTGCACTGTTGTTCGCCCCATAGGCCGAGACAACAGTGACCTATCCCCAACCCGAAGGCGCAGGAAAACGACCCTTTCACTCTGGAAGAAAAACTCCAACACGTGGCGGCTGAGCTGGGGAGCTATGAGCAAGCCCACACCAGCTTGCCGCCGCTCACTGTGAGCAACTCCAGAGTAGAAGAGAGTTCAGCCCCTTTCAAGGAGCTGGGTTCCAGAGCCCAGGCTCAGGCTCCTTCCCCCCCACAGTGAGGTGACATTCCATGTCCCTAGAGCCAGTTTCAGCATCCGGGGATCGAGTCGCCGAGGTCCCCGTCCTCGACCACTGCCCGATCCACTATGCACGGGCCCCTTATGGATCCTCCTGCGGGTGGTGGGTCCACAGAAGGGTGGCCCCACGTCGCTCTTTTGGGCTTTGCCCGGCTGGGCCCCATGGGGGGAGACCCAGCCACCAAGCGCTCGCCAACGGGCCCCAACCCCAGGCCTGACTCCAGGGTGGGGCCCCGGCTTCGCCATGCCAGGCGACGTCACGGTTTTCGCTCCATAAGAGGTCACTGAACCGCTCTTAGTCTGGTCCGTCACCTAGGACCTGTTTGCCTTGGGAGACCCTGCCAGGGGCATATAGCCCCGGACAACATAGCTCCTAGGATCATACGGGCACTCAAACCCCTCCACCACGATAAGGTGGCGGTTCAAGGAGGGGTAAATGATTTTTCTGAAAAAAAAAAAAAAACCCAAACAATATAAATTCAGCTGCGAAAACAGTTCCTCAGTGTGTGGAATGTGGTATCTGTCCACAACAATTACCTTGTTTGGTCCCCTGAGGTCCACACACATTCTGACATCTACCAGTTTCATCTGGGTCACTACAATGGGCGATAAGCAGGACAAAGCATCTACTCTTTCAATGACCTCTGCCGTGGTTCAGTTCTATCGACACAGCGTCCTTCACATAAAACGGTAATCGATGCAGTTTCTGTTGCACAGGCAAAACATTTTCACGCAATTTCACCTTATGCACAAAGTTCTTTGCACAGCCAAAACTTGCTGCTGTGGAGTTTGACACCTCTGTTTCCCTTTATGCACAGATTCAAGGAAGATATTAAGTCAATGCCCATTAATGGGTTTCCACTTTCCAAATTATAGAATGTAGCGGTACTGAACAATGTCTATGTGTTGTCTGAGTGTTAATGCGCTATCCTTGGAATATGTGACAAGACGCACATCAGCATGTTCCAGAAGCAATTCAGAAAAGTACTGGGCTCTGGCAACAAAGACACAGAATATCCTGTATCCACAATTAGTTCCTGAATTGTAGTATCAGACATTACACAACATATGTAATGTGGTAGACATGTACAGGACAGTCAGTTCAGGGACTTCAATTTTCTGATCTCTTGCTTCCGTGTTAAATGGCATGAGTTTTGCAAAATGTCCAATTTTGCTACATGATTTGCATATCTTATTTAGAGATTCAATGCTTAGAATTTGCTGAATGATTGCTTGAATCGCAACAGTAGCATCTGTGTTCAGCCTGTACTCTCATCCAACTCTGTTGCTTTAATTGTGGATTCTTATGTGCGTTTGCTTTTTTTTCCTCACATGCAGTCTCTGTACTGACAGTTTGGCAGGTTTTCCAGCCTGACCCAGCCCAAGGAATTAAAACATACTTAGTTGTGAAATTGTTAAGAGACAGAAGAAAAGCAGTGTGTGTATGAAGCAGTGGGCACTAATTGACAACAGAAATGAGAATGTGGTAGCATATTGTAACTAGTACAGTAGTACTATTGTAGATTTATTAAACCAACGTGACCATTTGAAGGCACACTAATAGGGTTGCCGGGTGGAGCACAGTTTGTTGTTTGGACTGCTTGAGTGTCCAATAATGATTATTTCTGTTTATTTTGTTTGGTAAGGATTACAATTTAACTGGTTTAACTTTGACATCAAAATGCAGGTCTGGTGATGTTTGGTCCATCATAGGTTTAAAAACAGACTTCGATTTCTACACATAGTGTCAGCCAACTGTCTGACAAAGGAAAAAGGTGTAAGGTAGCAGAGCCATCTTCAGCCATCTTCAGCCATCTTCCAGTGACTGGATTTTGAGAAGGGATGGGGGCGTTTTGGTTGAGGCATCCGGGAAGGAATCTGCATCCCAGGACAAATCAGCTTCAGAAAAGGACACACAACAGGACAGGTGAGCAGAGAGAAGGCAGACGTACATTACAGTGTGCAGACACACGCACGCACGCACGCACGCACGCACACACACACGCACACACACACGCACACACACACACACAGGCAGAGATGTTTCTGACTCCAGAATGGGGGGCACACAGCTGCAGCGTCACTAAAACACCCAGCTTCTCCATCACCATGAACTATCTGGTTGTAATGCAACTTGTTTTGTCATCTTTGCTGAAGCTTACACTGAGAAAAAGCCAGCTCTAACTTTGAAATCAATATCATGATTCTCTATAATAAAAGTGGAACTCCAATGTATCACCGATTATCCATCCATCCATCTTCTTACGCTTATCTGGGGCTGGGTCACAGGGACAGTAGTCTTAGCAGGGATGCCCAGACTTCCTTTTCCACAGACACTTCCTCCAGCTCATCCGGGGGGACACAGAGGCGTTCCCAGGCCAGCCAAGAGACATAGTCTCTCCAGCGTGTCCTGGGTCTTCCCCAGGGTCTCCTCCCAGTGGGACATGTCTGGAACACCTCCCCTGGGAGGCACCCAGGAGACATCTGATACAAATGCCCGAGCCACCTCAGCTCTACTCTGAGCTCCTTGCAGGTGACCAACCCCCTCACCCTATCTTTAAGGGAGCACCCCTTAGAAGGAAGCTCTGTGAAGGAAGCTCCATTTCAGCCGCTTGGATTCAAGATCTTGTCCTTTGACAAGAGACCCAAGTGAGAGTCCAAATGTAGATTGACTGGTAAATCGAGAGTGTTGCCTTTTGGCTCAGCTCCTTTTTCACCACAACTGACCGGCACATCGACCACACTGCTGCTGCTGATGCACCGATCTGTCTGTGAATCAGACATCCTTCCATCCTTCTCTCACTTGTGAACAAGATCCCAAGATACTTAAATTCCTCCACCTGAGGCAGGATCTCTCCCCTGACCTGCAGATGGCAAGCCACCTTTTTCCGGTTGAGAACCATTGTCTCGGACTTGGAGGTCCTGATTCTCATCCCAGCCGCTTCACACTCGGTTGCAAACCACCCCAGTGTACGCTGAAGGTCCTGGCTCAATGGAGCCAACAGTTTTTCGGAGATTTCATCTCCGAGTTTTTATATATTATATATATATATATATATTATATATATTTATATATTATAGTTTTTACATATTCAGCAGACCACAGTCAGCTGTATTTACTACAGTATTTAAGTCAAGAAATAAAGGCTCTATTTTACATCTCTTGTTACTATAATAATAAAAATGATTGAGTATTAGATTTGAATAACACTATAAAGACTTTAGTTATTTCAGGGACCTCAGATCAGTCCAAAACCATAACACGCATTTCACGTTGCCTCATTCCAATCTGTCAAAAATAAGTCTGGTTTAGTTTTAAGACAGACAGACCTCATCCTCCCCCCCATCTCCTCCATTTAAAGTGTTTGCTGATTTGGAAAGGGATAAGATGTGATTGTCAGTACTGAAGTTGGCCCCTGGTCAGTACTCACTAAAATTTCAAATACTGTTGGTCATACCTGCATGTTACGGCCTCTGGCCTTGTTTTGTTTCTTTTTCTTCCTCTCGTTCTCTCACCTGCTGCCTTGAATGTGAAAGTCCAAATCTACTGCACCAGATGCTCCTTTGTGATTGGCCCAGCAAGTTCCTTCAACATCCCGCCCTGAACTGCAGCTGATTGGTATTTCACAACCTACAACCTACCCTTGGAGTTCATCTAACACTCATCTCGGCTTGCTACTCCAATCAAGGTCAAGTGACAAGGGCCTGCTTACACACACATGCACACACACACACACACACACACACACACACAGAGCAAAGCATGCAAGCAGAGGAGTGGGTAAGCAAGTCCACTGAAACCCTGTATACTTCCTCACTGTTGAGGGAGGAGAACAGGGATTACGGAAGCACAGACCCATCTTTTTCTTTCCTAATACTGATACCAATCAGGCACGAAAATATTCTTATCTAAAAATGGAGGGCCCTACAGACAAAGTTTGGCAGACATAGACATACAGTATGTCAAAAAATGATAAACCATCCCTAGCTGTTATACACTGTGTTAATCTTATATGATTCCTGTAAAACAGAGCAAACTACATTCACCGTGCTCCCCATTATTTGACAGGTTTAATGAAACAGAACAGACCAAGTGCAGGTGATATGAAAGTTTCATGGGTTTAATGTGTTATAGATACACACATTGCATGTATCTGCAGTGAACTCACCTGGAAGGCCTGTATCCTCTGCTGCTGACTGAGCGAGTTAATGGGAACATGCTGAGCAGACGTCATCTGTCCAGCCAGAGACTGAGGCACCATGCCGGGCTGCTGCTGAGAGTGTGGTGGCATCTGACCTGGCTGAGGCTGAGCCTGTCCCTGAACCTGTTGCTGCTGCACCATGTGTTGAATGGACTGAGCCTGTGCCTGAGCCTGAGCCTGGGCCTGAGCCTGAGCCTGGGCCTGAGCCTGGGCCTGAGCCTGAGCCTGAGCCTGAGCCTGGGCCTGAGCCTGAGCCTGAGCCTGAGCTTGGGCTTGAGCCTGGGCCTGGGCGTGCTGCTGCTGTAACTGCAGCTGCACCATCTGCTGCTGCTGTTGCATCCTGGTCTGGTGCATCTGCAGATATAGGGGCAAACAGTGTGTTGGCAAACTCCTTTCTTCATGGTCAGAAAGAGAACACATTATCACAAAAATAAGATTTTATTCTAATTGAGTGTCAAATTCCACCTGTTCATCACAACACTAGGTAAATATCATATGTGATCAAGACAGGTTTCAGGCTTTAATTCTGTTTTTGTCTTTACTTGGTCATAAAAACTGATGGTGATTATGGTAGGACTGTAACCACAGTCACATCATGTCTCATATGAGATAAGAAGATGCCAAACTATAAAATCACTGTAAACCCTCTATTTTCTCTGTGTGTGCAAGGCAGTAAAAGATGGAGATTCTTGGAATTTTAAAGTCTTGGAGACCACTTTAAATGAAATTTAAGAACAAACTGGTGATGGAAATACAGGCGACCAAAAATTATTCATTTTTTAAACCCAACCAATCTGAATATAAGACAATATATTTTTTAGGACTTTTATTGGTAAATTTGGTCAATTTAAACATTTTAAGGGCCTCCATATACCCTGTGTCACCAAAGAAGGCAGGTGGTAAACAAAAGGTTTAAATACACATTAAATACACAGCCTTTGCTGGGTAACGTAGTTACATTGCTTGTTCATCCTGAAGCACAAAGGGAGCAGAGGCAGTCAGAATCTCATTTAATTATTAGTTCATAGTGGAAGCGGAGCAGCCTGTGGATGTCAAATGTCCAACATTGACAGAGGTGGAAGCAGTAATTGTTTATTGTTTGCTAACAGTAGGACTGGTTGATGGCTTTGATCAAAGAGTGTGTTGGTGGTGTAGGTGCAGGTAAGGAGGAGGGAGGTGGTCCTGGGACACAGCAACACATTGTTGATGTCATGGCCCAAACTCAACAAAACACCAGTACTCAGATGGTGTGATGGCCCTGTTACCTCCACTCTCACACCCACATAGAAACCATTTTGGGATGGTATCATACGCCTCCAGGGTTTCAAGGCACCATGACAACCAGTGTGGCTGAACAGTGATAACACTGACAGTCATTGTAACTGCCAGTAAACAGACATTGTGCTGACCAGTTGCCAGTGAATATATTCAACCATACCAGTGCATTTCTATGCACCACACACTCTGTAGTGGTGCCTGTGCAACCACTGGTATTTCATCACAGGGTTGGAAATGGTGCTGCCTTCTGTGGAGAGTTATCTGAAGACAACTTGTCCTTCTTTACTGGGCCACATGATAGGCTATGCATCATTTAGTCTGGATATGCAGCTTATATAGGATTGCTCATCCATCATTTGGCACATTCCATTGTGTATTAGTATTAAGCCAAGATGTGTGACTTTAGAATTAAAATGAAGCACTGATTTATTTAGTGGATCATTTCAGAACATGTACTGTAACCTCACTGTGAAACCAGAGGGCTGAAAATCTGCCTCCCTCAGGTTAATGGGTGTTCAAGCTGTTGGCAGCTAGTTAGCAGAGCTCAGATGAGGATGTTCACTATTTGCACTAAAGTACCCACTGATCATCTGTATGATCTATTCAGTATGGTGTTTGAATTGTTGTGTACCTGGTTCTGCTGTTGCTGGTTCTGGTGCTGCTGCTGGAGCTGCTGGTTCTGGTGGTGCTGCTGGAGGTGCTGGTTCTGGTGGTACTGCAGCTGCTGCTGCACCTGAAACTGCTGTTGGATGGCAGCGTTCTGCTGCTGCTGGATGGCATTCTGCTGCTGGGCTTGCTGGAACTGATTGAACTGTTGCTGCTGCTGCACAATCTGTTGGATTGGCATCTGGCCTGGGCCACCTACTGCAGAGTGAGTGAGAAGAGAAAGGACTGAGTCGGTCTGCAGCTCAGATCCAGTCTGAGGTGAGCTCTGGAGTCTTAAACACACAACATGCCAAAGCAGAGACTGAAAATAAGACTGGCTCTGACACCAAAATATGCCATTTAGACACAGCCAGCATCCACTGAACGCTCTGAAGATGTGCATTTACAGCAAACACACACCACATGGAGGAAACACACTCACTGGCTTGTGGGTTTCCAGGCACCCCTGCCATGGCATGCTGGCCTATCTGCATCGGCCCCATGACCCCCATGCCACCTACTGGAGCACCGGTGGGGCGAGGCCCCATACCAATGGCGCCCGGGCCCCCTCCAACCCCTGTCAGGTTAGTCAGGGCATTCATGGGATCTAGCAGAAGGGTAAACAACAGACAATATTACGCAGCTCCAACATGCACAGCAGAAATCATGAACACTATGATAGGTTGACAGGTCCAGCAGGGGACAGAACACAGCAAAGAAAAACCAAAATGAAAAGTGAAACAAACAGAGACCAAAAAGAAAACTCCACTTACCTGGACCTTCAAGGGCCTTCTTATCTGTAAAGACATAAGTTATTATGAACTGTCACACTCCATTCTTTGCCATTAACTATCAAAACACAATATAAAACCAGATTAAAAAGGTGAATGTTCAGATTTTCCCATAACACTTGACCAAATTAGTCCATTATCTAGGTCAAAAAATTATAGACAATTATTTTTATACAAAAATGCCATATGGACTGTAAGTATGATCATTAAGAAGCATAGCTGTTGTTATTTGGAATACATTGGTATCGTTGACTCTGACCCCACCCTCAGTCAAACACAGAACAGAGGAGACAAAAGCATGTGCAACAATAAATTACACCAAAACTATATTTTTCACCTGGCAAATTTTACTATTTTCACAATTTTTTTCAAGTACTATTAGAGAAAAAAAAATACACAGACTGCTTTTTGTCCTGTTTCTAACACTTACGGATGTCTCTGAAGTGTTTGATTAGCCTCTCCACTCGAGATAAATATTCCTCCTGAAAACAAAATGAGATACATTACACACTTACACACTTAGACCGTCATGAACAGAACTGGTGTTTTGGAGTTCACATTCTTTAAGTACACATTAAGTTTCACATTCTTTAGGACAGGTGTATAAAAAGAATCCTTTCCTTAAAATAAAAAGTTTGCCTGAAAAACCTGAGAGAATCCCAGGTTTCTTTTCAGCACTGTAGCCAGGGTGACAAAAAGTCAAAGCTCTGTTGAGCCCAGTGTTCCCTTAGCTCTCAGCAGTGATGACTTTGAGTTTCTTTACAAATAAAATCACAACTATTAGAGATAAAATTCAGCAGATGCTTCCTATACCTGCAATAAATGAATCTTCTACTACAGTAGCTCTTGAATCATCTGTAGGACCTCAGTTATGTTTAGACTGCTTCTCTCTCATAGATCTCTCTGAATTTACATCAGTAGTTGCTTCATCGAAATCAACTACGTGTCTTTTAGACCCCATCCCGACTAGACTGCTTAAAGACACCCTGCCATTAATGAACTCATCTTTATTAGACTTGGTAAATTTATCCCTAGTATAGTATAGTAGAGCACATCATAGTACAGAAACAGCACTGTTGAAAGTTACCAACGATCTTCTCTTAGCCTCAGATAATGGACTTGTTTCTATACTCGTTCTCCTAGACCTTAGTGCTGCATTCGATACTATCGACCACAACATCTTATTACAGAGACTGGAGCATATGACTGGTCAATAGGAAGCACTCCATTAATTACCACTGCTATGCAGATGACACTCAGTTGTATCTACAGTGGGTACGGAAAGTATTCAGACCCCTTTAAATTTTTCACTTTGTGTCATTGCAGCCATTTGCCAAAATCAAAAAAGTTCATTTTATTTCTCATTAATGTACACTCAGCACCCCATCTTGACAGAAAAAAACAGAAATGTAGAAATTTTTGCAAATTTATTAAAAAAGAAAAACTGAAATATCACATGGTCATAAGTATTCAGACCCTGTGCTCAGTATTGAGTAGAAGCACCCTTTTGAGCTAGTACAGCCATGAGTCTTCTTGGGAATGATGCAACAAGTTTTTCACACCTGGATTTGGGGATCCTCTGCCATTCTTCCTTGCAGATCCTCTCCAGTTCTGTCAGGTTGGATGGTGAACGTTGGTGGACAGCCATTTTCAGGTCTCTCCAGAGATGCTCAATTGGGTTTAGGTGACGGCTCTGGCTGGGCCAGTCAAGAACGGTCACAGAGTTGTTCCTAAGCCACTCCTTTGTTATTTTAGCTGTGTGCTTAGGGTCATTGTCCTGTTGAAAGGTGAACCTTCGGCCCAGTCTGAGGTCCTGAGCACTCTGGAAGAGGTTTTCTTCCAGGATATCTCTGTACTTGGCCATATTCATCTTTCCTTCAATTGCAACCAGTCGTCCTGTCCCTGCAGCTGAAAAACACCCCCACAACATGATGCTCCCACCACCATGTTTCACTGTAGGGATTGTATTGGGCAGGTGATGAGCAGTGCCTGGTTTTCTCCACACATACCGCTTAGAATTAACGCCAAAAAGTTCAATCTTGGTCTCATCAGACCAGAGAATCTTATTTCTCATAGTCTGGGAGTCCTTCATGTGTTTTTTGGCCAACTCTATGCAGGCTTTCATGGGTCTTGCACTGAGGAGAGGCTTCCGTCGGGCCACTCTGCCATAAAGCCCCGACTGGTGGAGGGCTGCAGTGATAGTTGACTTTGTGGAACTTTCTCCCATCTCCCTACTGCATCTCTGGAGCTCAGCCACAGTGATCTTTGGGTTCTTCTTTACCTCTCTCACCAAGGCTCTTCTCCCACGACTGCTCAGTTTGGCTGGACGGCCAGGTCTAGGAAGAGTTCTGGTCGTCCCAAACTTTTTCGATTTGAGGATTATGGAGGCCACTGTGCTCTTAGGAACCTTGAGTACTGCAGAAATTCTTTTGTAACCTTGGCCAGATCTGTGCCTTGCCACAATTCTGTCTCTGAGCTCCTTGGGCAGTTCCTTCGACCTCATGATTCTCATTTGCTCTGACATGCACTGTGAGGTCTTATATAGACAGGTGTGTGCATTTCCTAATCAAGTCCAATCAGTTTAATTAAACACAGCTGGACTCCAATGAAGGAGCAGAACCATCTCAAGGAGGATCAGAAGAAATGGACAGCATGTGAGTTAAATATGAGTGTCACTGCAAAGGGTCTGAATACTTATGACCATGTGATATTTCAGTTTTTCTTTTTTAATAAATTTGCAAAAATTTCTACATTTCTGTTTTTTTCTGTCAAGATGGGGTGCTGAGTGTACATTAATGAGAAATAAAATGAACTTTTTGGATTTTGGCAAATGGCTGCAATGACACAAAGAGTGAAAAATTTAAAGGGGTCTGAAAACTTTCCGTACCCACTGTAAAAATGAAAATAGGGTAGCATGGTGGATTAGTGATTAGCACTGACTGGACTGAACCCATGGAGAGATTGAAATACTTTTTGCCTCATTTGGACTATACCAATGGCTGCCCCAGAAGCTGGGGGAGGACTATATGGGTGATGTTTAGTTTGATTTATATAGTTACTTTGGAATATTATTTGTTATGTCAATTTTGTTTTTTCATTAATAGGAATTAAGTTAGTTTGGAAATTGTTTGTTTAGAGTTTATTTGTAAATTATTTAGTAGTTGTCGTGTTTATCTTGTGTTGTGTCATGTACTGGTTTGGCCAGCCAGTATATATGTTCTCCTGTGAGTCAGTTTTGGTTTGTGTTAGTTTGCTCTCCATTATGACTGTTTAGTTTATATTTTTTCTGAGTTATCCTTTGTTAACCTCTTTTAGAGTTCTTTAGTTGATAACTGATCATCTTTGTTTTAAATGTATTTTCTGCATCCTGTGTGTACCTGCTCAGACCCTCACACAGGTTGACTGGTGACTCTAAATTGCCCATAGGAGTGAGTGTGAGTGTGTGAGGTTGTTTGTCTCTATGTGGCCCTGTGATGGACTGGTGACCTGTCCAGGGTATACCCCTGCCTTTCACCCAAAGAGAGCTGGGATAGGCTCCAGCAGATCCCTGTGATCCTAAGTAGAGGATGGATGGATGGATGGATGAATAATGAAAATGGCTCACATTGAGCGAATGCTCCTAGCACTTACTCAGGCTAATAAAGAGCGAAGAGAGCAAGAAATAACTAATCCTATACAATGGCTACACAAAGACTTTGTTATATGTTGAGCTCTACTGAGTCACAATAAATGACTGATGGTAACATTAACTAAATGTAGTGGGTGGAGAGTTCACTTTTAGTGTCTTTATCTAACGTTTCTTACTCCATATGATTTGTTAAGCTTTATTTTATTAATTTTATGTACGAAGAATTGTGGGCAGTTCTGCCTGGTCTGGGGATGTCCATTGCAGAAATTATTTTTTGAAAGCTTTTTCAATAACGCCGTAATGTTGTCTCTGTTTTTCCAGCCTGCAGCCTGGTTTTTCCTTCTTCTGGACAAATGGCTGCTGCTGAGTGTGAGTTAACAAAAGCTGCAACTAGAGTTCTACTTCCAACTGTCTGACTACAGTATTTTTTAAGACTCAGTACTTACCTCACAATTTCTCCCAATTTTATTTTTTTGTCCTCTGAGGGCTCTGCTTCAGAATCACCTTCCTCTGACTCCTCTTTCATCTGTCCAGATGCCTGTATGACCCGTGAGAATTTAACCATCTTTTCTTCTTTTTCATTTCTGAGTTCTAAAGAACAATCAACATGAATTTATTTCAATGGTAACTATGTCATTACAATCAATTTATATGCAACTCAATTTGTCTTAACCTTCAAGTTGCTCCCAAAAGCAATGTATGTACTCTTTGAGTGTATCAGCCCATTTTTTTAAGTTGGCAATTTCACCCCTCTGGTTTTCAATGGTCCGCCTGGCCTCCTGCAGAGCTGTGTCCTCTGGAACCAAATAATGAAATACTTTGATTTTCACATTTTAAACTCTTGATCATTTCCTTTCCTCTAAATCAACAGCAAAATTGCAAATAAAGCAGCACAAAACCACAACTTAGCAATGCTGCAAATATCAGTTCCAACAATGTTCTACTAAATGGAGCTGTGAAAGACATCCTTACCCTTTTCTTTCACCTTTTCTCCAGTAGAGATTCCTGAATCGCCCAATAGAGGTGTAAGACCTGTACCATGAAACAAGAAAATGATCCATTTAGAGACATAATAGATTCACAACACATTATTTCAATGTTCTGTTGTTACCAGTCATGACTGTGTTACCCTGGTACACTCAACACTGAAATGCTAACAATTTACTTAATGGAAGAAAACCCCAAGATTTTGGTGCACAAGGTTTAATAAATTTGGCTTTTCCAAACCTGCAACATACTAGTGTGGTAAAAGACTGTAATGGTGTTTACTGTATATTTACTGTTTGTAACTGCTAAATAAGAAAACAAAGTTAAATGTTACCACTACATGCAAAGGTTTTAAAAAAAATGAAAACGTAATTGGTTTGCTTTTTAGTGAAATTTTTATTACTGCAGTCACAATATTATCTGTCAAAACTAAACCCATTTATCCCATTAATGGTGCAGTGTATTCACACTCAAAAGGAGCAACCTTGCTCTTTTTGGCATCCATAGTTTTCTGATGTCTCCTTCTCCAGTGACTGGGAGGTGGTCGCTGGTTGGGCAGCAGTTTCACAGGATTCATGTTTTCTCACATGGATACCAAATTGTTCCCTTCTTATAATGGTGTTTGGACAGTAAGGGCAGTGAAAGTGAGAATCCTTCTCTCTGTTCTCTCTGTTGTGAGGGGTCTTGCGACAGGACTGTAGACCACATTTATAAATGGTGAATTCTGCAACATCCAAACAGAAGATAAATTAATATCTTGTTGACATATTGATGCCTGCAAGCAGTGAGCTCACACTTCAAATATGAAAAGGGCAAAACATTATAGTTCTGTCAGCTAAAAGTTAATTCATACTGAAAGACCAATAGTCTATATTAACAACACACTGAACTAGTATTAACTAGGAAAGTGACTCACATCGACAGTTTTATAATCACTTGCTATTCTTCACATTTAGTTTCACACACCTTTATGTTTAAACGGAGAATGAATCTCAATGTGGTATTCAAATTGGTGCAGTTCCTCACTATGCAGGCAAAATGGGCATTTATGCTCTGTCGACCCAGTCAAGAGAGGACGAGGTTTCTCATCTCTGGTAAAAATGGATACATGAGTCTGATGAAAGACAAAAAGAAACGTGTTGTAGCATTAGTATTGTCATGCCAAAGTAGTTATCACCTACAGGAATTGTATCCCCCGCATTCAGAGTGACGGTGGACCTGCGTTGTTGGGCTTGAATTTTAGCTAAACTAACGAAAAAGTAGTTCTTTCTCTCCGCGATGTTTTCTAATGTGTCTTTTAGTTTGTTTATCTTTCTGTCAAAAGTTATTCTAGCCATTGTCAGCGTTATGTCAGGCTGTATCCTATTTGATGTGTTTGTCGAGTTTCTCCAAAGCACTGAGATTGTTAGGTCACTGTTTGGAAGCTACATTCAAACAGGCTGTGATCTGATCTTTCTTTCAATAGAATATACTGAATCAAACAACCTGCACG
The DNA here is from genome assembly GCF_900324485.2 of Mastacembelus armatus. Taxonomy (NCBI): domain Eukaryota; kingdom Metazoa; phylum Chordata; class Actinopteri; order Synbranchiformes; family Mastacembelidae; genus Mastacembelus; species Mastacembelus armatus. The sequence continues at coordinate 4,533,133 of NC_046640.1, forward strand.
TTAGACAGCTACAGTAAAATCGAGGTTGACAGGAAGTGTAAACAAGCATAAAATACACTCATCACATTGTCAACAACAATTGTTTGTATAACCGACTTTTAATTGCAAAATAAATGGAGGTCTAGTTTTGGATACTGTTATGAATTACTCTGAATGATCACAATGATCATATTATTGCATAGTATGACGTACAGGGGGATACACATTATTTCAGATGCAGTTTCCCACCTGACGTGAATTGTAACCACCCCCCATGATGTCAAATGATACTCAAACATCCTGAATGTGCTTCACAACACTGGAGAGTTTGGCTACTTTCCTCCACTACAACTAAAGTTACAGGGGGATACACATTATTTCAGATGCAGTTTCCCACCTGACATGAATTGTATCCCTTGTCATAATGCAGATTTATTTACCATCCTCATGTGTGTAAAATTGTGTTCATGCTTAGTAACATATAGTGATTTTGAACAGTAAGTTTGATTTGTCAGATAGTCTAATGTTATTGGGAATAGACATTATGACTGGAGACTACATTTTTTAATTATAAAAAAGTAAGTTTCCTCTTGCCATAATGGCAAACAATGAAGTGTCAGCACTGAATGTTTATGTTTTACCTTTGTTATTGTGTTTTTCAAAGATACGTGATTCTTTTATGCAAATGAGTTAAGGTCAGAGGTTGAGAATATAGGCCTATACGTGATGTTGCAGTTTCACTGGTTGCGTTAGTGTATTGATTTGGTTTTACTTAAAATATTGTCATGGATCCAGAGGAATATGATAACATAATGACACATAATAAAAAAACAATATCCCGCGGACTTTACCAAGAGAGAGAAGTTTAATAATCATTTTGTAAATGCACCTGAAAAATCACATTAATGGCTTAAATGTATCGTATCAACAATTTCTTTTTGCCTTGGAGGTTCTTTTGACCCCAGTAATTACTCTCAATCAGGCTATTTACAGGTCGTGAGCAGACACTTGCGCCTATTAGTCTGTAGGCCTACTGCATAGCCCCACTAATTGATGTTGTTGAGATTTTTGATGGCACAGTTGTGCAGTGAAACACCTTTCCCAGTGTTTGGACCAGTACACTCAACTGTAAAGCAAGCCATCATCTATTTCACCATGGTATTACTTAGGCCTATAGTTTACGTGATGTAGGTTACCTAAGTTACTACTCATGACAGACTAATTCACAACATAGGCAAATTTTGTTATTGCCATTTCAAGAAACCTGTAAACTACACAGAGGCCTATTAAATAATATTACAAGGCTTTATTCTAGCAGTATCGTGCGTACTTATTCACATTTCTATAACATAATGTTGCATAGACCTATATTATGAACAGTGTGTATCAAATATGTCCTAGGTGTTATAATTGTCATGTTAGCTTATTAATAATATTGCTTTTTTTAGGAGGAGAGCTGTACTATTGGTGGTATAAAGGCACTGCAAAAACAATAAAAACAAAAGTAGTTTGTGGAGCTGATGAGGCAAATGCCACATTTATTGAGTTTCATGCCAGCCCTACTGGTGCTCATTGTGGAAAGATCAAAACACGTGAGGTCATATCAAAACAATTTTACTGGCCAGGGATGTCTGTGGATATCAACAACTGGGTAAGTCAGCACTACAAACCATAATATTCAGACATAAATTAATAGAAAACGATGTTTATTAGAAGCTACTTGTAGGTTTTATAGGTTTCTCATTGTTATTCTTATGAGTATTACTATATTTTAGGCTGAAATCAGTCTGAGCCCATTCCTTTCAATGTAGTTTCAGACAGAAAGATTAAACATTTTATTTCTTTCATTGTTCTGTATTTTGTACTTTGTAAATTATGTAGTTAATAAGTTGACTTTTGCCAATTACCAGGCAATGTTCAGCATGTCAGGGTAATGCTGAAACAATTAAGAAGCCAACAGAATATACCCCCCTACAGGTTAGTTAACCTTAAAACTACAAGATGTTTCTCTGTTCATGAAAGGGAGACATCTGTGCTTGGTGAACATGAAGTTGTATAAAAGATAAAATGAGTACACTCCATGTATCATGAATCACATTATTTATAATTTTTAGTTTATATTTAATAAATTAATTATAATTATAATAAAAATCTGTAGGTCATCTACCCGCAAGAAAAGATTACCCTGTTTCTGGATTTGCTGGGGGAGTCAAAGCAAACCATGCAAAGATGCTTGGAAGCAACAAGGTTAATATGGTGCCATATTTTAACGTACCCTATCAAATGAAAATTGCCATAAAAGTATTTCATTTACAGTGGGTATAGAAAGTATTCAGACCCCTTTAAATTTTTCACTCTTTGTGTCATTGCAGCCATTTGCCAAAATCAAAAAAGTTCATTTTATTTCTCATTAATGTACACTCAGCACCCCATCTTGACAGAAAAAAACAGAAATGTAGAAATTTTTGCAAATTTATTAAAAAAGAAAAACTGAAATATCACATGGTCATAAGTATTCAGACCCTTTACAGTGACACTCATATTTAACTCACATGCTGTCCATTTCTTCTGATCCTCCTTGAGATGGTTCTGCTCCTTCATTGGAGTCCAGCTGTGTTTAATTACACTGATTGGACTTGATTAGGAAAGGCACACACCTGTCTATATAAGACCTTACAGCTCACAGTGCATGTCAGAGCAAATGAGAATCATGAGGTCGAAGGAACTGCCCAAGGAGCTCAGAGACAGAATTGTGGCAAGGCACAGATCTGGCCAAGGTTACAAAAGAATTTCTGCAGCACTTAAGGTTCCTAAGAGCCCAGTGGCCTCCATAATCCTCAAATGGAAAAAGTTTGGGACGACCAGAACTCTTCCTAGACCTGGCCGTCCAGCCAAACTGAGCAATCGTGGGAGAAGAGCCTTGGTGAGAGAGGTAAAGAAGAACCCAAAGATCACTGTGGCTGAGCTCCAGAGATGCAGTAGGGAGATGGGAGAAAGTTCCACAGAGTCAACTATCACTGCAGCCCTCCACCAGTCGGGGCTTTATGGCAGAGTGGCCCGACGGAAGCCTCTCCTCAGTGCAAGACACATGAAAGCCTGCATAGAGTTTGCCAAAAAACAATGAAGGACTCCCAGACTATGAGAAATAAGATTCTCTGGTCTGATGAGACCAAGATTGAACTTTCTGGCGTTAATTCTAAGCGGTATGTGTGGAGAAAACCAGGCACTGCTCATCACCTGCCCAATACAATCCCTACAGTGAAACATGGTGGTGGGAGCATCATGTTGTGGGGGTGTTTTTCAGCTGCAGGGACTGGACGACTGGTTGCAATTGAAGGAAAGATGAATGCGGCCAAGTACAGAGATATCCTGGAAGAAAACCTCTTCCAAAGTGCTCAGGACCTCAGACTGGCCCGAAGGTTCACCTTTCAACAGGACAATGACCCTAAGCACACAGCTAAAATAACAAAGGAGTGGCTTCGGAACAACTCTGTGACCGTTCTTGACTGGCCCAGCCAGAGCCCTGACCTAAACCCAATTGAGCATCTCTGGAGAGACCTGAAAATGGCTGTCCACCAACGTTCACCATCCAACCTGACAGAACTGGAGAGGATCTGCAAGGAAGAATGGCAGAGGATCCCCAAATCCAGGTGTGAAAAACTTGTTGCATCATTCCCAAGAAGACTCATGGCTGTACTAGCTCAAAAGGATGCTTCTACTCAATCCTGAGCACAGGGTCTGAATACTTATGACCATGTGATATTTCAGTTTTTCTTTTTTAATAAATTTGCAAAAATTTCTACATTTCTGTTTTTTTCTGTCAAGATGGGGTGCTGAGTGTACATTAATGAGAAATAAAATGAACTTTTTTGATTTTGGCAAATGGCTGCAATGACACAAAGAGTGAAAAATTTAAAGGGGTCTGAATATTTTCCGTACCCACTGTATATAAAAGGAGGTGGCCTTGACAATGTTGGTATTAACAAATAAAATTGTCTTTCTCTAGCTCATTCATGCGGAAGATGGGATACAATTTGTTACTAATGGGTGCAGATTTGTGTAATTGTCCTAATTATTTTTATTTATTTTATTTTTTTTTGTAGTTTGCAGAAAAACTCCTGAAAAAGGAAACAATAGATTTTCCAGCTACAAAAGAGGTCATCAACAAACACAGGCTTGAAATAGCTGTTACACGTCTCTTAGACACTGGTAAATAATGTAGTATTATATATTTTGGCTATCAAAAAAAATTGTCCTTAAAATTCCTGTACAAAACACCCTAATTTGTCATTATGGAAGGTAAAATGCAGTTTAAAATATTTTGTGTCACTTTATATCTGTTCAAATTCATCAGTGGTGATGGCATGATCAGAAATATGAAGGGGTATAAACACACTATGGTAGTGTAGATGGAGGGGTGTTGTAAAACCATTCTGAAATAATGTGTATCCCCCTGTAACTTTAGTTGTAGTGGAGGAAAGTAGCCAAACTCTCCAGTGTTGTGAAGCACATTCAGGATGTTTGAGTATCATTTGACATCATGGGGGGTGGTTACAATTCACGTCAGGTGGGAAACTGCATCTGAAATAATGTGTATCCCCCTGTACGTCATACTATGCAATAATATGATCATTGTGATCATTCAGAGTAATTCATAACAGTATCCAAAACTAGACCTCCATTTATTTTGCAATTAAAAGTCGGTTATACAAACAATTGTTGTTGACAATGTGATGAGTGTATTTTATGCTTGTTTACACTTCCTGTCAACCTCGATTTTACTGTAGCTGTCTAACGTGCAGGTTGTTTGATTCAGTATATTCTATTGAAAGAAAGATCAGATCACAGCCTGTTTGAATGTAGCTTCCAAACAGTGACCTAACAATCTCAGTGCTTTGGAGAAACTCGACAAACACATCAAATAGGATACAGCCTGACATAACGCTGACAATGGCTAGAATAACTTTTGACAGAAAGATAAACAAACTAAAAGACACATTAGAAAACATCGCGGAGAGAAAGAACTACTTTTTCGTTAGTTTAGCTAAAATTCAAGCCCAACAACGCAGGTCCACCGTCACTCTGAATGCGGGGGATACAATTCCTGTAGGCGATAACTACTTTGGTACGACACCATGACTTCATTTCATACATTTGATAATATCCAGCCTCATATCAACAATCTGTCCTGCATCCACCTCTCGCACTTAAACTGAACATGTGTTTCATGAGCAGATATTTACATGCGAATTAAACACAAAACATTCACTGACCATCCCTAAAAGCCTCATCCTACCATAACGATCAGTCTATAACGCTTTTCTTAACAACAAGCAGCCTTTGGAAAGCGAGCAGATTTCAGGCAAATCCTGAGTTCTTAACGCGGAAACACGACTTAAAACAGAGTTTAGCCTAATAAAACACAGATGACATTAAACATTCAGAAACTACAATTATGCTGGGATCTGTTATCATTGCTGATAAACCTAAAAAAGCAACTTATGCCTGTAAACAGTCCTTTGCCTCAGAATTTATTGGTTGGGAGTTTTCGCTTTGGTGAAGTGCGCTCCGGCGAGGTGCGGGCAAATCGCGGCAGGCTGAACTCGGCATAACAAGCCGGAATAGACTCCGCAGCTGTTACAATAAGTGCATGATGATATTAGTTATCAGAGATAAGTATGAAAAGTAACCTAACAACACTTTGGATACTAAGGCTACATGCTACAGTTAGCATTAACTAGCTGCTGCTGAACATCAACATTTTGTGTTAATAGGAAGTTCAAGTGATTCCAACATGTCAAGCATCACATTGTTTCATGGTTTCGTACATACCGTTCGCCCATTTTTCTTGCCTTTGACGTTGGTTCCCATCTGGTCCAATATACTTAAATGACCAAGTTCCTTTGCTTCCTCCCTCAGCTGACACGGAATTTTGAGAGAATTATTTCATCTGTACAGTCTCAATTTGTCTCCGCCCGTGTCTCCGCCCCCTTGATATGGGGCGTCCAGGGGGCGGAGACACGCTCTGTCTGAAGCAAAGACAATCAAAGAATCTCAGTATGAGTAGGCGTGTGAGCTATGGATGCAGGGCTGATGGTAGGTGCTATGAGGCAGAATACTCAATAGGCTAAATTTATGAAATTCAGTCGCGACAAAAAATCTTATATTATTAATGACAGCGTTTGCCTCATAAATCTGAAGTTAAAAAGTTTCACTGTGGATCTGTTCGTCAGTAGGTGTTTATCTGACCTCTACATAATTTTTCTCATCCACTGCAAGTGACTTTTAGATGTGTGGAAATCACATGTGAAAGCTGAACCGGCAAGTGTAATGAAACTGTGGAGGCCACGACCACTGGCCTATGGCCTATGGCTACAGCTGGAGCTCGGACCAAAGCAATATATCACGTCAATAAGTATATATCATTATAAAACTATTGGCAGTCAAAAGGTAATAATAATATAAGTTATTAAATAAATAAATAAATTCATTATACAAATAATGACTATTGTGATATATTACAGCAATAGTCTGTTCAGGCTGAATCACCAATATTTGATCAAATGAAACGGGAGAATGTCAGACTGTGAAACAAGCTGAAATGTGTTAAATGTTGCAGTAATAGACCTAATTAATGCAGTTTTATATTTTCCGTTTTCAGTTCAAAGTAAAAGAATGAGAATATTTTAATATTAATATTTCAACATTTTATTTAATGTTTTGTTGACAGAATCTGGTCCAACATGAGAATTCGGTTTTTCAAGACTTATAAGGACGAGCGGCACATTGTTCTAAAACATACTCAAAGTAGTTTGGACAGAAATTTACAGAGTGACAGAAGTAGCTGATCTGATCACAGCTGTGTGTGTCCCGTGCTGTCCCTGCTGCTGGGCTGCTTGTCATCATCAGGCCGGTTCACTTTCGTAGAGTTTTACTCTGAAGTTGTTGGAAGCAGCAGATAATCCACACAGACCAACCGCAGGTCATGCTGGGAGCGCACCGAGCTACTCCGCTCTGTCGTTGTTGAATATCAGCGTCCACAATCTGCTGATGGACACCGCAGCAATTCTCTGTGTGGCAAAGTCAATATTCAAAACCAGCCCGTGAGTCTCCCTGTAGCTGAGCTGCACTTCAAACTGTCTGAAAGCAGTGATAATGAGTTTTTGTCGGGCTGGAGAAAGTTTTACGTCTGATGGACAGACGGCGTGTGGAGATACCGGCGCGGAGGAACTGGCGTCAAACAGGGGTGTAGGCAAGTTGGACCAATTTGTGAAGCTGGAGATTATTCCTGCTGGCAGTGAGTACCAAAGTGTGAGGGATTAACGTGCTCACGTTTGATCTCCAGATAGGTGTTGTGATGTATGTGCGTGTTTTCCCCTCTCCTGAAGGTAAGTTAGTAACTACACTGTGTGCAAACATATTATGCAGGTGCAATTCCATAAACCTTTTTATTGTTGAACATGTCAAACTATATCAAAGTTGCCACATATGTCCCATTAAGACAATTTAGTGTTATACCGAGAGGGAAACTTAAAGCCTTAAAAATCCGTGTGCACAGTCATTAGGCAGCACTTTGCTGCAGGCAGAAAGCGCAGAAAAGTGACACAATAGACACTGAGAAGAGAAAACGTCTCTACAAATGTGACTCATCCCAGGACCACTTTGTCAAAGGAAAAACCACATTTGTCTGTGACAGATGTCGATTTGTTTCTGCTGCAGACTTTTAACTCTTTCAACGAGAAGGTGTGAAACCAAAGTCAGTTTTTTTTCCCCAGAAACACGTTCAATCCGAGAACGACGCGCTGTGTGACTGGCTGCCATTCAACAATATTTAGATTTGCAGCTAGCTGAGATTTCACATGAAACCTTTTTACAATACAAGCAGATATGACAAAGTTCACACATAGGCCTGTTAATAGGCCACTGAAAAAACAAATTCTTTAAAATGATACATTAACAAAAGCTGAGAGGACTGAGGTTTCCTGCAGGTCATCTGGGATGGAGTATTTAACAGAAGTTACACAGAGAATAACTGAGATTATGTCTAGTCCGTTTACACAAGTGCAAACGTGAGATTAGTAATTCATCTCCATAACACAGATGTTACTGCCTATAATCACAACTAGGAAATATCTTCCATATCAGCTAGTTTTGCAAGGGAAACACGTTATAGGTACTTTTCATTTTTCATGTATAGTTTCAAATGCAGGCAATATGTTTTCTTTGCTTTTATTTTACAGGAAATACACACAGTTATATGCAGCTATGGTCGATGACTCAGATGAGGGCTCTTGTAAAAGTCATGTTGACTCAGGGAATGTAATTACATTGTGAAAGGTGTCACAAATGAATGGACTACTCTTCAACTTCATTTCATAATTCTCTATCTCTATCATTAGGACCAATCTTTGTCGACATCTGAGATAACTGCAAATCTGGCAGTTTGCATAGATCACAAGAATGTCAGCAGATTTCAATTCAATTTTAAATTCAGTTTATTTGTATAGCACCAAATCACAGTACAATCATCTCAAGACACTTTCCACAGAAACCCAACAAACCCCTTATGAGCATGCACTTGGTGACGGTGGTTTGGGGTGAGTGAATAGAGGAGAGAGAGAAAAGAACAACAACAATAAACAACAACTTAACACTGAGCAGGTTGGTGGGGCCAGTAACTGCACTTCAGCTCCAGGACCAGGGACACCTGCAGAAGCTACAGTGAGAGAGAGAGGACAAACTACGGGAGAGAGAAGGTACAAAATTAGGCATTCAGATGTCTGGGGTGGGGCCATCAGAGGATTTAAGCTAAGTACATCTTCTGAGTCTAAGGACTTGCTTGTGAAGTTCACTGATGATATTGACAGATTTGAAGAGGGGATTGATACAGGCGGGCCTAAAACAGAGTTCCTCACACTCCCGGTGAAGTGCTTGCAACATTGGCAAATCTTTGAAGCACCTCCACAGAGTCATGCCTACTGTGCCCTATCCCTGACTACAATGCCTCAGGTACAATGTTTTGTATGGTGCTTCTTTCAGTGTGTTGGATTGGTACTTGTTTAATGCAAATTACTAATTTAAACTACATTATATGTGAGCAGCAGTCAGAGAGGATGAGCACTATCTGGCAGGGAAAATGATTGTCCATGGTGCACGAGGGTCTGGTCCACATTTCCTGTCAAAGGATCTCATCAGTCATATGTTGGTGAAATTGACCTTCAGTGCAACTATCATAGACATTGAAGATGAAGACGTAGGGAAAGTACAGAATGAGGTATACAGGTTATGAGTTGGGTGTGCAATGTCAGCAACAATAATTGATTGGTGAATGTTTCAGAAGGCAAGAAAAAGCAAACCAATCAGCAGAAGATGAAAACATCCGTTTAGATCTCTTCTTTTCTTATTATTATATTATTAGTTATATAATATATTAATATACATATTATTAGTAGTAGTATTATATTTATTTTAGAGATGAAATACACAGAAAATGTCTCCACTATTAAATGAGTGTACCTGTAGGCCAGTGTGTTACTCATAGTCTTGTACATTTCACTGAAACTGCAACTCTTATGTACCACAGCTTGAAATGTTTGTCTGACTGATCAGAATGATGTGGAACAACACCCATATATGCCTGTATTGGGCTCCTGTGTGTTTAGGTAAAGCATGTATCCTCATTGGAGTCACTGAAGGACCTACTTCTGAAAAACAACACTATGTTTGCAACTGCTGGCTGTCTGAAGCGTGAGGTCGGTGAAGCAGGAGGATGAAATTGTGAATATATTTCTAAAGTGGTATAGAATCGGTCCAGACTCTTCCACTACACAGCCATGTTGTTGTCACAGATGCAGTGTGCAGTTAAACTTTGTCCTGCTAAAATATCCAAGGCCATCTTTGAAAAAGGACTTGGAGCATATGCTGCTCTAAAAGCTGATATATCTTTCAGCATTGATGGTACCGTTCCAGACGTGCACTAATGAACCCCCTATACCATCAGAGATGTAGGCTTTTGATCTGAGAGAACAAGCTTTAAGGTTCCTCTCCTCTTTAGTCCAGAGGTCACAGCGCCCATGGTTGCCATAAAGAATGTCAGATTTTGATTCCTCTGACCACAGAACAATTTTCCACTTTAAAACAGACCATTTTACATGAGCCCTGGCCCAGAGAAGATGGAGGTGTTTCTGGATCAGGTCCATGTACGGCTGCTTCTTTGCATGATAGAGCTTGAACTTGCATTTCTGGATGGCAAAGTGAACTGTGTTCCCAGACAGTGATTTCTGGAAGTGTTCCTGAGCCCATGCAGTGATGTCCATCACAGAACCATGACTGTTTTTAATGCAGGGCCATCTGAGGACCCAGTCTTGTGTTTCAGCCTTGTCCCTTCACAGACTTCCCCAGATTCTCTGAATCTTTTGATGATATTATGTACTGTAGATGATGATATATTTAGTCTTTGCAGTTTTCTGTTGAAAAACATTATTATGGCAATTTGTAGATGCAGCTTTTCACAGACTGGTGAACCTATGTCTATCTTTGACTTTTCATACCCAATCATGTTACTGACCTGTTGCCAATTAACCTAATTAGTTGCAGATGTTCTTCCAGCTCTTCCTTGTTAGTGCCACTTCCTTTTCCAGCCTTTTGTTGCTTCTGTCCCAAATTTTTGAGACATGTTGCTGCCATCAATTTCAAAATTAGCTTATTTTTTCTTCAAACTACATTTGGTCACTTTAAACATTTGATATGTTTGCTATGTTCTACTGTGAATGAAATATGGGTTTATGGGATTTACAAATCATTGCATTCTGATTTTATGTAGAGTTTACACAGCGTCCCAACTTTTTTGGAATTGGGGTTGTAGTTTGGTTACAATAATAATACATTTCATTTGTAATGCACTTTACATTTAAAAAATCTCAAAGTGCTGTACATCATGAATAAAAACACCTGCAGTACATTTTTAAGTTAGAAATGTTGGGATAAAAATATAAATAGTTCTGCTCCTCCGTGGCTGATTTTAAATTTATAGAAGAGTTCAGAATGTCCCACTGACTTACAGCTCTATGTCTTCACATGTTATTTCACTGTACTGTCACTGGGGGGCAGTATTGGATAAATCATGGCTGTATAGTGCTTGTGCTTTTGTGCAGGAAGGTCAAAAATGATCCTGCTCACAAAGGCTGTTTTTAATATTTATAAATGATTTTGTGAATTTAAAAATATCACACGGATCATGGAGGTTTTTCCATGGGAGTCAGGCAGAGTAATGGTCTCCTTCTCCACTGACTAAAGGGTGGTCGCTGGGTGGGCAGCAGTTTCACAGGATTCATGTTTTCTCACATGGATCAGTAACTGATCTCTTCTTACAAGGGTTTTTGGACAGTAAGGGCAGTGAAAGTGAGAAGATGTCGACAGGACTGTAGACCACATTTATAAATGGTGAATTCTGCAACATCCAAACAGAAGATAAATTAATATCTTGTTGACATACTGATGCCTGCAAGCAGTGAGCTCACACTTCAAATATGAAAAGGGCAAAACATTATAGTTCTGTCAGCTAAAAGTTCATTCATACTGAAAGACCAATAGTCTATATTAGCAACACACTGAACTAGTATTAACTAGGAAAGTGACTCACGTCGACAGTTTTATAATCACTTGCTATTCTTCACATTTAGTTTCACACAACTTTATGTTGAATCCGAGAATGATTCTTAATGTGGTTCTCAAATTTCAATCACTTCCGGCGTAGCTCAATATGTCTCTGTATAGTCACGTTACATACACAGTCACACACAGTGAACATGAACTGGCTGTGGTTTCTTGATGGGGTTTCATTATCAATATGTTCGTTTTTTCCGCGAACACAACACATAAACGGATGTTGCAGGACGCACAACCCGCCATATTGTGTCATAGGCCAATGTTAGTGTTGTGATTTTGTAGGTGCTTAAATGATAATGACAATGATAATGAGAACAACAATAATAACAATAACAATAATAATACTTATTAATAATCTGATGATATACGTTATTATTATGGTTCTCATTATTAATAAATATATTGTCATTAACAAGTTGTAATAATAATAATTATTATTATCTGTATGTGTAGGGCAGTTTTCGAATCAAAGTGACAAAGTTTTGCACAAGACGTTAAAAACAATGAATAAACTCATGTAACTATAGACATACAAACAAAAGTAAAGTGCAGTATTATAGATACAGCCACAGCCAAGTACTCATATCAAACCCCACCCAGTTTAAAATGCGACTTGTTGTGCATGTGTGAGTCACTCGGGGAAGCGGGATGTCATAGGCTCAACCTATGGCGCTAAAAAATCAAACTTAGAAACTTAGTATAAAAGGCTCGTCCTAAAGCGTGCTGTCCTGTATACTGCACTGGAGCTCCTCATGAGCAGACATCATCTGAGATCAACTCTACACCTGCCACAGTTTATTCCTGTTTATTCTACGCACATTCAAACTATGGATGGGAACAGAGGACCTGTCAGGGCCGCACTGCGCCGGACCCTGCTGTCTGTCCTGGATGTGATCTATGCGTTTGAAGTGCAGCTCAGCTACAGGGAGACTCACGGGCTGGTTTTGAATATTTCAGTTAGTTTCACAGTCTGACATTCTCCCGCTTCATTTGATCAAATATTGGTGATTCAGCCTGAACAAACAGACTATTGCTGTAATATATCAGATATAATAATGATATATAATGATAATGATAAATACTTATTGACCTGATTTGTTGCTTTGGTCCGAGTTCAACTCTTTAGGCCAGTGGTCGTGGCCTCCACAATTTCGTTACGCTTGCCGCCACTTTAGGCCAGTTGGGCATTTACGTGTGATTTCCACACATCTGTCACGGGCAGTGGACGAGAGAAGGGATGTAGATGCCAGAGAAACACCTATGATGAATGCATCCACAGTGAAACTTTACAGCTCCAGATGTATTAATCAGACTCTTTCATTGTTAATATCAGTTCATGTGTTATCAATATCAATATCATGTGTTATCAGTTGATATTTTTCATATTTGACATCACAGAGTGAATTTGACCCTAAACTTTCAATGATCCGCATGTAAACCTCTTTGACTATAAAGATTATAGGATAACACTTTTCTGTGCTCATTTTAATAAGCACCAAAGAGTCTGGCTTCTGAAACAAACACATCTTAAGGAGGAAAAGCTACTTGGAACAGAGTTTGGACCATAAAACCCAGATGACTCTAAACTTCCAGAGACAGGAATTAACATCGGATCAGTTATCATCACTGATAAAATCATCACTGATCTTTGCCTATTTCACCGTGCGCGCTCCCGCGTACTGGACGCAGTGGATGCAGGCAGGATGTCAAGCAGAGGCATGTTGATGTGATTGGGCGGGGCTGGATATCAATACTGATATACTGTGGATATATTCACAATATGAATGAGAAATGAGAAATGAATAGATGATTCGTTTGATTCCACTCCTCTGTAGCTGATTGTTTCCCTGTACAGTCACTGGGGGGCTCTATTGGATAAATCATGGCGGTATCGTTGGCAGAAGTGCTTGTGCTGTTGTGCAGGAAGGTCAAAATGAACCTGCTCATAGAGGATGTTTTTAATATTTATAAATGATTTATTGAATTTAGCATTTTGTCAGAAATTCCTGTATAATTCAGCTTCTCTCAAAAATAAAGATGCTGTTGAGCTGTGGTGAATTTGACATTGGTGTTTGTCAGTTTGGACACCAAACATAGTTGTACCAAGATATTTGTATTTTGGTACAATTTCAATAGTAGTATTATTTATAGTAATGGGAAAAAACATTACATTTCTTGGGCTGACCATGTTTTTCCAAGACTGTAAGTTTTTAGATAAAACAGCACATTGTTAGAAAATACACTCAATGACAAAATTTTACAGTGACAGGAAACTGCAGAAGCAGCTGAGTTTTCTCGGTGTGTGAGTGAGAGACAGAGCCTTCCTTATTAAACAGCTACACTTTCTCTCCTTAAATGTGAACTGAAAACTCTGTTTTCCTCCACATTGTGATTACTTCAACTGAAAACTGACACACTGTGTGGCGGGTTCAGTATTTGATGCTCTGGTTGACTTTCAGTTCGTAATCACCTGCAGAAAACCTCCATGGTCTGTGCGTAAAAGCAGCGCGGACACGTTTGCGCCCAGGCTGACCCATCGAATCTGTGCTGACGTGTTTGTGCGTCTGTGTCCGTTACTGTGTTTTCATGTTCACGAGGAAACAGGGTTTGAACCATGTAAATAACTTTTTATAAAATGACACAGTATCGTTGGACAAGGGCAGGACTGTATTGATTAGGATGAAGTAGCATATTGTTATAAAATATATTCCATGGGAGCAATTTGCAGAGTGACAGAAGCAGCTGATGTAATCGCAGTTTAGAGACGGAAAATAGGACGACGGCTAAGACTCGGACCTGTCCAGGGTGTACCCCTGCCTTCCACCCAGACAGAGCCGGGATAGTCTCCAGCAGATCCCCGTGACCCTGATTCAGGAAAAAGCGGGTATAGAAAATGGATGGATGGGCTAAGATTCGGATCACGGCTGGAGACATCCCCTTCGAGGTTTGACGGCAGGATTCACTCTCCGCTCGATTAAAACAAAATCAGGAAGAGGAAGGGACAAAATACCGGGCCTGCTCCGCCTAGCCTCTTAGAATTAGTCCCTCCCCCTTAAGCTTAGAAAAATCCTGTAACTGGACTGATCGTTCACTGCACATCCTGCAGAGGAGGAAAACTTGGCAACTACTCACCCTGATTTTCTGAACCGAGCGGAGAGCGACGGAAACCTCGTGACTCCAAATATCATCTGCTGCTTCCAACAGCTTCAGAGTAAAACTCCAGGAAATGTACATGTCAGATGATGAGACACGGTACAAAGAATACGACAGAAAGAAAAACGCCTGCAAACGGTTTAACGCTTTTAAACATGTGCATTTATTTGATGAAACAATGATCTGACAACAATAAAGAAAATATGAAAATGGTAGATTAGACTGTATCTCTCCAGTGAAGCTGAATTACAGTGTTTTTGGAGAACCGATGGTGGTTTTTGAAAATGAATGACATAAATGAATGAAAACCGTGTCAGCGCTAAGTCTTCCTCTCTTCACCCATTTTACCAGGTCGTTGTCCTTTCAGGCAGTACACCGAAAGGTCTTCTCTCCGAAGTTCGCCTTCATCTTAACGTGGTTGTCGTGCCCTGCTACAACGCCTTCCTGATATGGCGAGAGCTCAGCCCCGACTGACTCACGGGCATGCGCATCAAGAGGAGACTCTTCCTGGAGCAGCTGGGCAAGGCGCTGGTGACGCCGGCCCTCGAGAGGAGGGCGCGTCTGCCCCGCACGGAAGCGTCCGCGGCGCCCGTCAGAGCTGCTCACGGGGCCGCCTCGCGTGATGGCCGGCTCCAGGAGCCCGCGCGTTCCCTCTCAGCGGCGGCACCAGCAGCGTTTCATGAGGATGCGCAGCACATGACCCGTGTGCGGAATGCAAGGACAACACGAGGGTTAACCGAGCGGACAGTGAAGCCAGCCTCAACGGGGATGTCTTCAACCCTCATCCCGATCTCAGTCTTCGTCCCAGTCTCCGCTCAGCCCGAGTCCGTATCCGTGTTTCCCGCCTTTACCGTCGACTCCTCCAGAGGGGGCCGCACAGCCTCCGTACCTGTGCGTAAACTTAAACGTTAAGGAACCACAGACATTTTCATAACGTCTTTATTGGTTTCAAACTATTATTCTATCAAGTAAATTTATGTTTAATGACGTTGAAGCGTTTTCAGTGCGTTTCGCTTTACGTCGTATTCTTTATACTGTGTTTCATCATCTGGCAGGTGGAGCTTCGTAGCTCAGCCCTCCTCCCACTCTCAGAGTTTTACTCTGCAGCTGTTGGAAGCGGCAGATGACGGTGCGAGCGTACAGAGCTACGCTGGTCTGATGTTGTTGAATATCAGCATCAACAATCTGCTGATGGACACCACAGCAATTCTCTGTCTGGCCACGTCGATAGTCAAAACCAGCCCGTGAGTCTCCCCGTAGCTGAGCTCAACATTCAGGACAGACAGCAGTGTCCGGTCCGACTCAGGCGACGGTATGATGGCGTACGTTGGAGCTGGACGGACGGGTCTCGAAGACATTTTCGTCGTCGTGAAGTCTGACGGCTGTGGAGCTTTGCTCTCCGCTCGGTTCCGAAACCCAGGGTGACCAGTTACGCGGTTTCCTTCGCTCTTCGCACGGTTCCAAAGACCAGTGTGACCAGTTACGCGGTTTCCTTCGCTCTTTGCACGGTTCCAAAGACCAGTGTGACCAGTTACGCGGTTTCCTTCGCTCTTCGCACGCTTCCAAAGACCAGGGTGACCAGTTACGCGGTTTCCTTCGCTCTTCGCACGCTTCCAAAGACCAGGGTGACCAGTTACGCGGTTTCCTTCGCTCTTCGCACGCTTCCAAAGACCAGGGTGACCAGTTACGCGGTTTCCTTCGCTCTTCGCACGGTTCCAAAGACCAGGTTGACCAGTTACGCGATTTCCTTCGCTCTTCACACGCTTCCAAAGACCAGGGTGACCAGTTACGCGGTTTCCGTCGCTCTACGCACGGTTCAGAAAATCAGGGTAAGCAATTGCGAAGTTCTCCTCCTCTGCAGGATGTGCAACGAACGATCAGTCCCGTTACACGATTTTTATAAGCTTAAGGGGAGGGACTAATTCTAAGAGGCTAGGCGGAGCAGAACAAGAGCCCCGGGAGCCCGCGTTTACCCTCGCAGTGGCGGTTCTTATCCGTGTTTCGCGCCTTCCTGATATGGCGAGATCTCAGCCCCGACTGACTCACGGGCATGCGCATCAAGAGGAGGCTCTTCCTGGAGCAGCTGGGCAAGGCGCTGGTGTCGCCGGCCCTCGAGAGGAGGGTGCGTCTGCCCAGCACGGAAGCGTCCGCGGGGCTCGTCAGAGCCGCTCACGGGGCTGACTCGTGTGATGACCGGCTCCGGGAGCCCGCGTGTTCCTTCGTCGCAGCAGCAGCAGCCCTGGGCCCAGTCTCCGCTCGCGCCCGAGTCCTTACCTGCGTTTTCTTATCCGTGAAAAGTACCCCGTCGTGGGAACGCGCATTTCAAGATAGTCGCTTTATAACGAAACCAAACGAACAGCAGCCACCTCTCTCATTATCGCTATCTTTCTACATCACATTTTGTTCTCACTGAAGTTCATTTATAGTAACTAGAAAGTGTATTGGAATATTGTTTAGCAAGAGAGTGAGGACTAGGCGAGCTTGAATTCCTTAAATCTGAACTGAAAACTCTGTCTTCACACGATTTCCTGCTTTTCCTCCACATTGTGATTACTTCAACTGAAAACTGAGACACTGTGTGGCGGGTTCAGTATTTGATGCTCTGGTTGACTTTCAGTTCGTAATCACCTGCAGAAAACCTCCAAGGTCTGTGCGTAAAAGCAGCGCGGACACGTTTGCGCCCAGGCTGACCCATCGAATCTGTACTGACGTGTTTGTGCGTCTGCGTCCGTTACTGTGTTTTCATGTTCACCCACAAATGATGTTTAAACCAAGTAAATAAGGTTTTAATAAAAATGGCACATTATACATTTTTTCCTAGTTTGTCATTTTGTTTAATGTTATAAAGGAAAAACAAACCAACAATATTTCAACATTTTATTCAGTGTTTCGTTGACAGAAACAGGTTCCAACATGAGCTCTCACTTTATTCAAGACTGTATTTCTTAGGAGAAAACAGCTCATTGTTCTAAAATATATTCAGTGACTGAAGTTTACAAAGAGACAGATGCAGCCGATCTGATCGCAGTTTAGTTGTGTGTGTCTCCTGCTGTCACCGTCATCCGCAGTAAACAAAGTGTGTGTGTTCATGTTGTCGTTGAGGTGGTGAACACGGAGCTTAAAGTCCAGTTCGCTCGGCTCCTCGTCCGTCAGCACAGTGAGTGTTTCATCATATGACAGACTCAGTCTCAGAAGCAAGTTAGAAATCAGCCTTGCCATTTTATGCATCCCCTTCCCAAAGCGACTTTAAAACACATTATTCCCGAATAGGGCATGCAAATCTCGGCATGCAAATTTCGGCAGGCATGCAGATCCATTGGCTTTATTTGCTTAAGCATTTGAAAACATATTTTTTCAAATGTTACTGATTTAAGAAACACTGTGTCTCTTATCCACCTTGTAAATCATGTGCAGACTGTTGCTTCCTGCAGAGAATAAACCTTCTTGAGTTAACAATTAAAGACAATCCGCCCTGCATCCATAGCTCACTTGAATTTGACAATGAAAGAGTCTGATTAATACATCTGGAGCTGTAAAGTTTCACTGTGGATACATTCATCATAGGTGTTTCTCTGGCATCTACATCCCTTCTCTCGTCCACTGCCCGTGACAGATGTGTGGAAATCACATGTAAATGCCCAACTGGCCTAAGTGGCGGCAAGCGTAACGAAATTGTGGAGGCCACGACCACTGGCCTAAAGAGTTGAACTCGGACCAAAGCAACAAATCAGGTCAATAAGTATTTATCATTATCATTATATATCATTATTATATCTGATATATTACAGCAATAGTCTGTTTGTTCAGGCTGAATCACCAATATTTGATCAAATGAAACGGGAGAATGTCAGACTGTGAAACTAACTGAAATATTCAAAACCAGCCCGTGAGTCTCCCTGTAGCTGAGCTGCACTTCAAACGCATAGATCACATCCAGGACAGACAGCAGGGTCCGGCGCAGTGCGGCCCTGACAGGTCCTCTGTTCCCATCCATAGTTTGAATGTGCGTAGAAGAAACAGGAATAAACTGTGGCAGGTGTAGAGTTGATCTCAGATGATGTCTGCTCATGAGGAGCTCCAGTGCAGTATACAGGACAGCACGCTTTAGGACGAGCCTTTTATACTAAGTTTCTAAGTTTGATTTTTTAGCGCCATAGGTTGAGCCTATGACATCCCGCTTCCCCGAGTGACTCACACATGCACAACAAGTCGCATTTTAAACTGGGTGGGGTTTGATATGAGTACTTGGCTGTGGCTGTATCTATAATACTGCACTTTACTTTTGTTTGTATGTCTATAGTTACATGAGTTTATTCATTGTTTTTAACGTCTTGTGCAGAACTTTGTCACTTTGATTCGAAAACTGCCCTACACATACAGATAATAATAATTATTATTATTACAACTTGTTAATGACAATATAATTATTAATAATGAGAACCATAATTATAATGTATATCATCAATTTATTATTACATATTATTATTATTATTACTATTACTACTATTATTATTATTAATAAGAATTATTATTATTATTGTGGTATAGTTGCATTTAAGTACCTACAAAATCACAACACTAACATTGGCCTATGACACAATGTGGCGGGTTGTGCGTCCTGCAACATCCGTTTATGTGTTGTGTTCGCGGAAAAAAAGAACATATTAATAACGAAACCCCATCAAGAAACCACAGCCACAGCCAGTTCAGGTTCACTGTGTGTGACTGTGTATGTAACGTGAAGTTATACAGAGACACATTGAGCTGCGCTGGATGTGATTGGGCGGAGCTGGATGGGCGGGACTGGATGGACGGAGCTGGATGTCAAAATTTGAGAACCACATTAAGAATCATGCTCGGATTCAACATAAAGTTGTGTGAAACTAAATGTGAGGAATAGCAAGTGATTATAAAACTGTCGACGTGCTAGTTCAGTGTGTTGTTAATATAGACTATTGGTCTTTCAGTATGAATTAACTTTTAGCTGACAGAACTATAATGTTTTGCCCTTTTCATATTTGAAGTGTGAGCTCACTGCTTGCAGGCATCAATATGTCAACAAGATATTAATTTATCTTCTGTTTGGATGTTGCAGAATTCACCATTTTTAAATGTGGTCTACAGTCCTGTCGACATCTTCTCACTTTCACTGCCCTTACTGTCCAAAAACCCTTGTAAGAAGAGATCAGTTACTGATCCATGTGAGAAAACATGAATCCTGTGAAACTGCTGCCCACCCAGCGACCACCCTTTAGTCAGTGGAGAAGGAGACCATTACTCTGCCTGACTCCCATGGAAAAACCTCCATGATCCGTGTGATATTTTTAAATTCATCATTTATAAATATGAAAAACAGCCTTTGTGAGCAGGATCATTCTTGACCTTCCTGCACAAAAGCACAAGCACTATACAGCCATGATTTATCCAATACTGCCCCCCAGTGACTGTACAGTGAAATAACATGTGAAGACATAGAGCTGTAAGTCAGTGGGACATTCTGAACTCTTCTATAAATTTAAAATCAGCCACGGAGGAGCAGAACTATTTATATTTTTATCCCAACATTTCTAACTTAAAAATGTACTGCAGGTGTTTTTATTCATGATGTACAGCACTTTGAGATTTTTTAAATGTAAAGTGCATTACAAATGCACATCTGCATCATCTGCAACTAATTAGGTTAATTGGCAACAGGTCAGTAACATGATTGGGTATGAAAAGTCAAAGATAGACATAGGTTCACCAGTCTGTGAAAAGCTGCATCTACAAATTGCCATAATAATGTTTTTCAACAGAAAACTGCAAAGACTAAATATATCATCATCTACAGTACATAATATCATCAAAAGATTCAGAGAATCTGGGGAAGTCTGTGAAGGGACAAGGCTGAAGCACAAGACTGGGTCCTCAGATGGCACTGCATTAAAAACAGTCATGGTTCTGTGATGGACATCACTGCATGGGCTCAGGAACACTTCCAGAAATCACTGTCTGTGAACACAGTTCACTTTGCCATCCAGAAATGCAAGTTCAAGCTCTATCATGCAAAGAAGCAGCCGTACATGGACCTGATCCAGAAACACCTCCATCTTCTCTGGGCCAGGGCTCATGGTCTGTTTTAAAGTGGAAAATTGTTCTGTGGTCATAGGAATCAAAATCTGACATTCTTTATGGCAACCATGGGCGCTGTGACCTCTGGACTAAAGAGGAGAGGAACCTTAAAGCTTGTTCTCTCAGATCAAAAGCCTGCATCTCTGATGGTATAGGGGGTTCATTAGTGCACGTCTGGAACGGTACCATCAATGCTGAAAGATATATCAGCTTTTAGAGCAGCATATGCGCCAAGTCCTTTTTCAAAGATGGCCTTGGATATTTTAGCAGGACAAAGTTTAACTGCACACTGCATCTGTGACAACAACATGGCTGTGTAGTGGAAGAGTCTGGACCGATTCTATACCACTTTAGAAATATATTCACAATTTCATCCTTCTGCTTCACCGACCTCACGCTTCAGACAGCCAGCAGTTGCAAACATAGTGTTGTTTTTCAGAAGTAGGTCCTTCAGTGACTCCAATGAGGATACATGCTTTACCTAAACACACAGGAGCCCAATACAGGCATATATGGGTGTTGTTCCACATCATTCTGATCAGTCAGACAAACATTTCAAGCTGTGGTACATAAGAGTTGCAGTTTCAGTGAAATGTACAAGACTATGAGTAACACACTGGCCTACAGGTACACTCATTTAATAGTGGAGACATTTTCTGTGTATTTCATCTCTAAAATAAATATAATACTACTACTAATAATATGTATATTAATATATTATATAACTCTCTCCTCTATTCACTCACCCCAAACCACCGTCACCAAGTGCATGCTCATAAGGGGTTTGTTGGGTTTCTGTGGAAAGTGTCTTGAGATGATTGTACTGTGATTTGGTGCTATACAAATAAACTGAATTTAAAATTGAATTGAAATCTGCTGACATTCTTGTGATCTATGCAAACTGCCAGATTTGCAGTTATCTCAGATGTCGACAAAGATTGGTCCTAATGATAGAGATAGAGAATTATGAAATGAAGTTGAAGAGTAGTCCATTCATTTGTGACACCTTTCACAATGTAATTACATTCCCTGAGTCAACATGACTTTTACAAGAGCCCTCATCTGAGTCATCGACCATAGCTGCATATAACTGTGTGTATTTCCTGTAAAATAAAAGCAAAGAAAACATATTGCCTGCATTTGAAACTATACATGAAAAATGAAAAGTACCTATAACGTGTTTCCCTTGCAAAACTAGCTGATATGGAAGATATTTCCTAGTTGTGATTATAGGCAGTAACATCTGTGTTATGGAGATGAATTACTAATCTCACGTTTGCACTTGTGTAAACGGACTAGACATAATCTCAGTTATTCTCTGTGTAACTTCTGTTAAATCCTCCATCCCAGATGACCTGCAGGAAACCTCAGTCCTCTCAGCTTTTGTTAATGTATCATTTTAAAGAATTTGTTTTTTCAGTGGCCTATTAACAGGCCTATGTGTGAACTTTGTCATATCTGCTTGTATTGTAAAAAGGTTTCATGTGAAATCTCAGCTAGCTGCAAATCTAAATATTGTTGAATGGCAGCCAGTCACACAGCGCGTCGTTCTCGGATTGAACGTGTTTCTGGGGAAAAAAAACTGACTTTGGTTTCACACCTTCTCGTTGAAAGAGTTAAAAGTCTGCAGCAGAAACAAATCGACATCTGTCACAGACAAATGTGGTTTTTCCTTTGACAAAGTGGTCCTGGGATGAGTCACATTTGTAGAGACGTTTTCTCTTCTCAGTGTCTATTGTGTCACTTTTCTGCGCTTTCTGCCTGCAGCAAAGTGCTGCCTAATGACTGTGCACACGGATTTTTAAGGCTTTAAGTTTCCCTCTCGGTATAACACTAAATTGTCTTAATGGGACATATGTGGCAACTTTGATATAGTTTGACATGTTCAACAATAAAAAGGTTTATGGAATTGCACCTGCATAATATGTTTGCACACAGTGTAGTTACTAACTTACCTTCAGGAGAGGGGAAAACACGCACATACATCACAACACCTATCTGGAGATCAAACGTGAGCACGTTAATCCCTCACACTTTGGTACTCACTGCCAGCAGGAATAATCTCCAGCTTCACAAATTGGTCCAACTTGCCTACACCCCTGTTTGACGCCAGTTCCTCCGCGCCGGTATCTCCACGCGCCGTCTGTCCATCAGACGTAAAACTTTCTCCAGCCCGACAAAAACTCATTATCACTGCTTTCAGACAGAGACGGCGTCCAAGCGACCGCCTCAGTCTAATATTAGTCACAAACTTACCTGGACAGTCAGTTGGCAGAAATGAGGCCTTGTCGTTGACTTGCGGGCAGTATGTGTTTAAGTTTAAAAGTGGTGAAGAAGTGAATCAGCAGAGTCTGATGTTTGGCTCCCTGACACAGACATGGCTTCCATAAACACAGTGTGATCATTTAAATATCTTTTTTCCAGCTACTGATGTGTTTTGGGCAGCAGGTAAAACTGACATGTCAAAGAAAACACAGAAATGGTCAGAGAGGCCAATGTTCTTGACAATAATGTTTGAAATAACATCTTTTGTTAAAACTAAATCCAGTGTGTGACCGTGAGTGTGTGTGGGCCTCTCACATGTTGCAGAAGTGTTTGAAGCTCTGCACAGAAATCTGTTGTGAGTTTGTCTTCAGGATGATCAACATGGATGTTAAAGTCACCTGTTATCAGAATATGTGACAGAGCTTGATGTTCAGCACATCATCAGTCTCCTTAGAGACCATCAAAAATTGCCATCACCGACTATGTTTCAAGTCGTCAAGGCGGGGTATTGGGTAAAGTTTTCAACTAGCAATAATCGCGCCTCGGACAAACCTCATAGGCTACGATACTACCACTGCGAAAGGATGGAGAACTAAGACAAACAACAATGGGGTCTCTCAGGGCCGGACCCCTCTCTGTTAGGGTCTGATCTCTTCAACTTAGACTTTGAACTGGTTTATGGGGTGTTTCCCTTTTGAAGGTCCCTGCACTCTAATCTGTGATTGGACGTTTCAGATGTCATATGACTTTAATCACAAAACATCACAGCTTTGTGCTATAACTCATGGTTTCATTGTCCTTCATTAGTTTTAGGAAAACTTACAGGCATTCATGTGGAGTAAATTAGGTTTTAATAAAAATGGCGCATTATACATTTTTTTCTAGTTTGTCATTTTGTTTAAGATTATAAACGAAAAACAAACCGACTATTTTTCAAAATTTTATTCAGAGCTTCGTTTTTTAATCACATGTACTAGTTTTGATCTAATGTAAAAGAACTTCTGCACTGCAGAACTGGGCAGCAGTTTCACAGGATTCGTGTTTTCTCACATGGGCCAGTAACTGATCTCTTCTTACTCTTATAATAATAATAGTAATAATAATAAGAATAATAATAGTAATAGTAATAATAATACTATTTATTATTATTATTATTATTATTAATCTGATGATATGCATTATTATTATGGTTCTCATTATTAATAATTATATCGTTATAAACAAGCCGTAATAATAATTATTATTATTAATATCATAGGCTCAACCTATGGCGCTAAAAAATCAAACTTAGAAACTTAGTATAAAAGGCTCGTCCTAAAGCGTGCTGTCCTGTATACTGCACTGGAGCTCCTCATGAGCAGACATCATCTGAGATCAACTCTACACCTGCCACAGTTTATTCCTGTTTCTTCTACGCACATTCAAACTATGGATGGGAACAGAGGACCTGTCAGGGCCGCACTGCGCCGGACCCTGCTGTCTGTCCTGGATGTGATCTATGCGTTTGAAGTGCAGCTCAGCTACAGGGAGACTCACGGGCTGGTTTTGAATATTGACTTTGCCACACAGAGAATTGTCTTCACATGTTATTTCACTGTACAGTCACTGGAAAATGATTCATTCATTAGAAAAACGTTGGCCACAGGTCATTTCTCACCTGCAAACTGTGTTTTGTGGAAACACAAGTCAACACAAAAATAGCAAAAAGTTAGTTTTTGTGTTAATTCTGAAATAATATATGCTGATATTTCTGACAAAACGCTAAATTCAATAAATCATTTCTAAATATTAAGAACAGCCTCTGTGAGCAGGATCATTTTTGACCTTCCTGCACAAAAGCACAAGCAACGATACAGCCATACATGGCTGGGAATGTTGTATATTTCCATAGGGTATGATAAAGTCTGTTTTATATTTTAGTATCTATAATATTATGTATAGAATGAATTGTCCTAAAGTGTGTAGCTGCCTAATGTGGGACATTTCAGCTCTAATGCCTGTAAGTTTTCCTAAAACTAATGAAGGACAATGAAACCATGAGTTATAGCACAAAGCTGTGATGTTTTGTGATTAAAGTCATATGACATCTGAAACGTCTAATCACAGATTAGAGTGCAGGGACCTTCAAAAGGGAAACACCCCATAACCTCTTGAGACCGAGCAATGTATTTTTGTCCTCTGGAGGGGACATGATTTACAAAGATTTATCTAAAAAAACTAAATGGTCTGCAAGCATAAAACCTTTTGTGCTAAGTAGAGGACATCCTGGGCTTTCCAGTGATATCTGATTTGTTGGGATTTCATCCAATTAAACCGAAGATCCGTCTTTCTAAAATGGCTGCCATACCGACAACTTTGTTTTATGGGCACAAGACAGGTAAGTTACCAGATTTATCTAGATGTTGTGCTTTTAAAGCTGAATATTGGATGTTTTTTAAAACATAAGTGTTTAAGCTATATTTTGAGGTGTTTTGGTGTCATACAAATTTTTTAAACTTACTGAATACAACAGTTTTTTCCAATGTCCTTCGTGGTGGACATGGGGACTTACTAAATCTGTTTTCATATAAAATGCAAGGCACTTCAGGTGACAGGGGATTGACAGAAGCAGAAAGAATCTTGTTAAGGATTGTGGATGGAGGGTCAGATCTGGAGCTCTCCGAAGATGATGAGGAAGACAGAAATGAAATAGAGGATGAGGATGAGAGCTCAGAGGAGGAAGATGATGAGAAGGATGAAAATCATGAGGAAAATGAAGCCCAGTGTAGTCCATTTTGGGTTAGGAGTAACATGTACGGCGTAGCAATTAAGCACCATGTATTGTCATGCAAGTCTGTGTTTTTTGTTTATCTTCATCCACTTTTAGGGCTAAAGTAGTTTGTATGTAGGTATTCTGCCTTGAATTTTGTTTAGTTGCCATTGTCCTATTTCTTATAATGTTTTATTAGCTTTATGCATTCATTCTTTTAACATTCATTTTTCTCTGTAAGATTCATTCCTACTGTGGAGCAGAGAACTATGCAAGATGACAGTGCCCAAACCCGCAAAGACTGGATGTTCTGGAAGTACTTTGAGCAGTACATTGATAACAAAGTTTTTGAAGATATCTCTGAACTTACAAACCAGCGAGAGGTGCTGGTCACTGGTGCCAGCCTCAGTACCACTCCTGAAGAAATAAAAACATTCTTTGACGTGTCAATGTACATGTCTTGCCTTGGATATCCAAGACTGAGAATGTATTGGTCTGCAAAGACCAGGGTCCCGATCATTGCTGAGTCAATGTCAAGAGATTGCTTCTTCAAGCTCAGAAGCTCACTCAAAGTCACAAATGATCTTGATGTGCCTGAGGAGGATGTAAAAAATGACATTCTGTGGAAAATTAGGCCTCTGCTGAAAAGAGTTCAACAAGAGTGTCTGAATCTGCCAAGACCTAGAAATGTGTCCATAGATGAACAAATGATCCCTTTTACTGGCCGCTGTCCTGTACGTCAGTTTGTCCCTGGGAAACCAAACCCAACCGGATTGAAAGTCTTTGTTCTTGCCAGTCCAAGTGGCTTGGTGTTGGACTTTGAGGTCTATGCAGGAAAAAACACATTCAAAGATGAGAAGTTAGGGATTGGAGGAAATGCAGTGCTTCGGATGACTGAGTCTATTCCAAAAGGAACTCATCTGTACTTCGACAGGTACTTCACTTCAGTCAAATTACTTGATGTCTTACAGGCAAAAGGTATACCTGCAACAGGAACTTTAATGAAAAACAGGATCCCAGCAGAATGTCAGGCAAAAATGTCCAATGATCGTCAGCTGCAGAAGAAGGGAAGAGGAACCTGTGAAATGATTGTGAGGAAACCTGTGGAAATTGCAGTGACAAAGTGGCTGGACAACAAACCAGTTGTCATGGCTTCTACAGTCCATGGAACAGAACCACAGAGCAGTTGTATGAGATGGTCCAGTAAAGAAAAGCGCTACATCAGTGTTATGAGACCTGCAGTTGTATCTGAGTACAATCACAACATGGGAGGAGTGGATCTGTGTGACCGCATGATCAGTTACTACCGGATGTCAGGCAGAACTAAAAAGTGGACTATCCGCACGATACTCCATTTTGTTGATCTGTCTGCCACTAACAGCTGGATCCAGTACAGGTCAGACAGCCAAGCCTTTGGCAGACAGAGGAAGGACATCCTGCAGTATATCGAATTTAAGGTGCTGTTAGCTGAGAAACTGATTGCCCAGGCACAATCTGGTGCAAGCCAAGAAAGTGATGTGAAGGGCACTGATGATGAAGAAGAGAGGCCTTCTCCACGGAAGAGAAGATTTGTGAAGCCACACCCTGACAGCAGTGTAAAAAAATATGGCTCAGTTCATTTGCCAATGATGGTTGATGCAACAAATGCATCTAGATGCAGAAATGCAGGCTGCAGTGGCAAAACCTTTGTGAAATGTGTCAAATGTCACATGTATCTGTGTGTGTCAAAGAAAAAAAAATGCTTCTTGAAGTATCATTCATGATATGAAAAGAGTTCAAAAGTGCGTCAAGAGAATTGCAAAATGTCAAAACTATGACACGCTCAGTCCAAGTTCAGTGTTACGTTTTCCATGTTTTTTCCACATTTGATGAGGTTCATAAACCTGAAAATAGGATTACAAAAAGCTACAATTATTACAAGCTATGTTTTAAGTTGTAAATGATTTATGTTTTGTTTTAATTACAAAAAAACTTCATGTTTCTCTCTGCAAAATGGAATAAAAGATGATGGATAAAAGACAGTTTGTCAGTTCTAAGAAAGTCCCACTGTCTACTGCAAAGGACATTTCATAAAACAAAAATAAAAAAATGTCTATGAAAAAAAATTGGTGTGGCATGCTGTTTTCACCCAAGACAAGTATTTAATCCAGGAAAAACAGAAATTGCAACACTTTTTTTTTTCTGGGTCTCAAGAGGATAAACCAGTTCAAAGTCTAAGTTGAAGAGATCAGACCCTAACAGAGAGGGGTCCGGCCCTGAGACACCCCATTGTTGTTTGTCTTAGTTCTTCATCCTTTCTCAGTGGCAGTATCGTAGCCTATGAGGTTTGTCCGAGGCGCGATTGTTGCTAGTTGAAAACTTTACCCAATACCCCGCCTTGACGACTTGAAACATAGTCGGTGATGGCAATTTTTGATGGTCTCTAAGGAGACTGATGATGTGCTGAACATCAAGCTCTGTCACATATTCTGATAACAGGTGACTTTAAAATCCATCTTGATCACCCTGAAGACAAACTCACAACAGATTTCTGTGCAGAGCTTCAAACTTTCCTACAACATGTGAGAGGCCCACACACACTCACGGTCACACATTGGATTTAGTTTTAACAAAAGATGTTATTTCAAACATTATTGTCAAGAACATTGGCCTCTCTGACCATTTCTGTGTTTACTTAGACATGTCAGTTTTACCTGCTGCCCAAAACACATCAGTAGCTGGAAAAAAGATGTTTAAATGATCACACTGTGTTTATGGAAGCCATGTCTGTGTCAGGGAGCCAAACATCAGACTCTGCTGATTCACTTCTTCACCACTTTTAAACTTAAACACATACTGCCCGCAAGTCAACGACAAGGCCTCATTTCTGCCAACTGACTGTCCAGGTAAGTTTGTGACTAATATTAGACTGAGGCGGTCGCTTGGACGCCGTCTCTGTCTGAAAGCAGTGATAATGAGTTTTTGTCGGGCTGGAGAAAGTTTTACGTCTGATGGACAGACGGCGCGTGGAGATACCGGCGCGGAGGAACTGGCGTCAAACAGGGGTGTAGGCAAGTTGGACCAATTTGTGAAGCTGGAGATTATTCCTGCTGGCAGTGAGTACCAAAGTGTGAGGGATTAACGTGCTCACGTTTGATCTCCAGATAGGTGTTGTGATGTATGTGCGTGTTTTCCCCTCTCCTGAAGGTAAGTTAGTAACTACACTGTGTGCAAACATATTATGCAGGTGCAATTCCATAAACCTTTTTATTGTTGAACATGTCAAACTATATCAAAGTTGCCACATATGTCCCATTAAGACAATTTAGTGTTATACCGAGAGGGAAAATTAAAGCCTTAAAAATCCGTGTGCACAGTCATTAGGCAGCACTTTGCTGCAGGCAGAAAGCGCAGAAAAGTGACACAATAGACACTGAGAAGAGAAAACGTCTCTACAAATGTGACTCATCCCAGGACCACTTTGTCAAAGGAAAAACCACATTTGTCTGTGACAGATGTCGATTTGTTTCTGCTGCAGACTTTTAACTCTTTCAACGAGAAGGTGTGAAACCAAAGTCAGTTTTTTTTCCCAAGAAACACGTTCAATCCGAGAACGACGCGCTGTGTGACTGGCTGCCATTCAACAATATTTAGATTTGCAGCTAGCTGAGATTTCACATGAAACCTTTTTACAATACAAGCAGATATGACAAAGTTCACACATAGGCCTGTTAATAGGCCACTGAAAAAACAAATTCTTTAAAATGATACATTAACAAAAGCTGAGAGGACTGAGGTTTCCTGCAGGTCATCTGGGATGGAGGATTTAACAGAAGTTACACAGAGAATAACTGAGATTATGTCTAGTCCGTTTACACAAGTGCAAACGTGAGATTAGTAATTCATCTCCATAACACAGATGTTACTGCCTATAATCACAACTAGGAAATATCTTCCATATCAGCTAGTTTTGCAAGGGAAACACGTTATAGGTACTTTTCATTTTTCATGTATAGTTTCAAATGCAGGCAATATGTTTTCTTTGCTTTTATTTTACAGGAAATACACACAGTTATATGCAGCTATGGTCGATGACTCAGATGAGGGCTCTTGTAAAAGTCATGTTGACTCAGGGAATGTAATTACATTGTGAAAGGTGTCACAAATGAATGGACTACTCTTCAACTTCATTTCATAATTCTCTATCTCTATCATTAGGACCAATCTTTGTCGACATCTGAGATAACTGCAAATCTGGCAGTTTGCATAGATCACAAGAATGTCAGCAGATTTCAATTCAATTTTAAATTCAGTTTATTTGTATAGCACCAAATCACAGTACAATCATCTCAAGACACTTTCCACAGAAACCCAACAAACCCCTTATGAGCATGCACTTGGTGACGGTGGTTTGGGGTGAGTGAATAGAGGAGAGAGTTATATAATATATTAATATACATATTATTAGTAGTAGTATTATATTTATTTTAGAGATGAAATACACAGAAAATGTCTCCACTATTAAATGAGTGTACCTGTAGGCCAGTGTGTTACTCATAGTCTTGTACATTTCACTGAAACTGCAACTCTTATGTACCACAGCTTGAAATGTTTGTCTGACTGATCAGAATGATGTGGAACAACACCCATATATGCCTGTATTGGGCTCCTGTGTGTTTAGGTAAAGCATGTATCCTCATTGGAGTCACTGAAGGACCTACTTCTGAAAAACAACACTATGTTTGCAACTGCTGGCTGTCTGAAGCGTGAGGTCGGTGAAGCAGGAGGATGAAATTGTGAATATATTTCTAAAGTGGTATAGAATCGGTCCAGACTCTTCCACTACACAGCCATGTTGTTGTCACAGATGCAGTGTGCAGTTAAACTTTGTCCTGCTAAAATATCCAAGGCCATCTTTGAAAAAGGACTTGGAGCATATGCTGCTCTAAAAGCTGATATATCTTTCAGCATTGATGGTACCGTTCCAGACGTGCACTAATGAACCCCCTATACCATCAGAGATGCAGGCTTTTGATCTGAGAGAACAAGCTTTAAGGTTCCTCTCCTCTTTAGTCCAGAGGTCACAGCGCCCATGGTTGCCATAAAGAATGTCAGATTTTGATTCCTATGACCACAGAACAATTTTCCACTTTAAAACAGACCATTTTACATGAGCCCTGGCCCAGAGAAGATGGAGGTGTTTCTGGATCAGGTCCATGTACGGCTGCTTCTTTGCATGATAGAGCTTGAACTTGCATTTCTGGATGGCAAAGTGAACTGTGTTCACAGACAGTGATTTCTGGAAGTGTTCCTGAGCCCATGCAGTGATGTCCATCACAGAACCATGACTGTTTTTAATGCAGGGCCATCTGAGGACCCAGTCTTGTGTTTCAGCCTTGTCCCTTCACAGACTTCCCCAGATTCTCTGAATCTTTTGATGATATTATGTACTGTAGATGATGATATATTTAGTCTTTGCAGTTTTCTGTTGAAAAACATTATTATGGCAATTTGTAGATGCAGCTTTTCACAGACTGGTGAACCTATGTCTATCTTTGACTTTTCATACCCAATCATGTTACTGACCTGTTGCCAATTAACCTAATTAGTTGCAGATGATGCAGATGTGCATTTGTAATGCACTTTACATTTAAAAAATCTCAAAGTGCTGTACATCATGAATAAAAACACCTGCAGTACATTTTTAAGTTAGAAATGTTGGGATAAAAATATAAATAGTTCTGCTCCTCCGTGGCTGATTTTAAATTTATAGAAGAGTTCAGAATGTCCCACTGACTTACAGCTCTATGTCTTCACATGTTATTTCACTGTACAGTCACTGGGGGGCAGTATTGGATAAATCATGGCTGTATAGTGCTTGTGCTTTTGTGCAGGAAGGTCAAAAATGATCCTGCTCACGGAGGCTGTTTTTAATATTTATAAATGATTTTGTGAATTTAAAAATATCGCGCGGATCATGGAGGTTTTTCCATGGGAGTCAGGCAGAGTAATGGTCTCCTTCTCCACTGACTAAAGGGTGGTCGCTGGGTGGGCAGCAGTTTCACAGGATTCATGTTTTCTCACATGGATCAGTAACTGATCTCTTCTTACAAGGGTTTTTGGACAGTAAGGGCAGTGAAAGTGAGAAGACTGTCGACAGGACTGTAGACCACATTTATAAATGGTGAATTCTGCAACATCCAAACAGAAGATAAATTAATATCTTGTTGAGATATTGATGCCTGCAAGCAGTGAGCTCACACTTCAAATATGAAAAGGGCAAAACATTATAGTTCTGTCAGCTAAAAGTTCATTCATACTGAAAGACCAATAGTCTATATTAACAACACACTGAACTAGTATTAACTAGGAAAGTGACTCACGTCGACAGTTTTATAATCACTTGCTATTCTTCACATTTAGTTTCACACAACTTTATGTTGAATCCGAGAATGATTCTTAATGTGGTTCTCAAATTTCAATCACTTCCGGCGTAGCTCAATATGTCTCTGTATAGTCACGTTACATACACAGTCACACACAGTGAACATGAACTGGCTGTGGTTTCTTGATGGGGTTTCATTATCAATATGTTCGTTTTTTCCGCGAACACAACATATAAACGGATGTTGCAGGACGCACAACCCGCCATATTGTGTCATAGGCCAATGTTAGTGTTGTGATTTTGTAGGTGCTTAAATGACAATGACAATGATAATGATAATGAGAACAACAATAATAACAATAACAATAATAATACTTATTAATAATCTGATGATATACGTTATTATTATGGTTCTCATTATTAATAATTATATTGTCATTAACAAGTTGTAATAATAATAATTATTATTATCTGTATGTGTAGGGCAGTTTTCGAATCAAAGTGACAAAGTTCTGCACAAGACGTTAAAAACAATGAATAAACTCATGTAACTATAGACATACAAACAAAAGTAAAGTGCAGTATTATAGATACAGCCACAGCCAAGTACTCATATCAAACCCCACCCAGTTTAAAATGCGACTTGTTGTGCATGTGTGAGTCACTCGGGGAAGCGGGATGTCATAGGCTCAACCTATGGCGCTAAAAAATCAAACTTAGAAACTTAGTATAAAAGGCTCGTCCTAAAGCGTGCTGTCCTGTATACTGCACTGGAGCTCCTCATGAGCAGACATCATCTGAGATCAACTCTACACCTGCCACAGTTTATTCCTGTTTCTTCTACGCACATTCAAACTATGGATGGGAACAGAGGACCTGTCAGGGCCGCACTGCGCCGGACCCTGCTGTCTGTCCTGGATGTGATCTATGCGTTTGAAGTGCAGCTCAGCTACAGGGAGACTCACGGGCTGGTTTTGAATATTTCAGTTAGTTTCACAGTCTGACATTCTCCCGCTTCATTTGATCAAATATTGGTGATTCAGCCTGAACAAACAGACTATTGCTGTAATATATCAGATATAATAATGATATATAATGATAATGATAAATACTTATTGACCTGATTTGTTGCTTTGGTCCGAGTTCAACTCTTTAGGCCAGTGGTCGTGGCCTCCACAATTTCGTTACGCTTGCCGCCACTTAGGCCAGTTGGGCATTTACGTGTGATTTCCACACATCTGTCACGGGCAGTGGACGAGAGAAGGGATGTAGATGCCAGAGAAACACCTATGATGAATGTATCCACAGTGAAACTTTACAACTCCAGATGTATTAATCAGACTCAATAATATATGAGAAAACATGGAACAGTTTAGTAGTTTAGCACTGTTGCCTAACAGCAAGAAGGTCGTGGGTGCGCATCCCGGCCTTTCTGTGTGGAGTTTGCATGTTCTCCCTGTGCTTGCGTGGGTTTACTCCAGGCACTCCGGTTTCCTCCCACAGTCCAAAAACATGCATGTCAGGTTGATTGGTGACTCTAAAATTGCCCGTAGGAGTGAGTGTGTGAGATTGTCTGTCTACATGTGGCTGGACTGGTGACCTGTCCAGGGTGTACCCCTGCCTTCCACCCGAGAGAGAGCTGGGATAGGCTCCAAAATGGATGGATGGATGGAACACTTTAGAAAGGTTTAAGGTCATTAAGGTGATAGAATTATGAAACTGTCACGGTTTAACAACAGAGTTGTCAGATATAGTGCAGATTGTGTATCATTGCTTCTTATAGTTCTTCTCTTTGTGTTTCTGATTTAAGAAGATTCTTTCTTTTTGTCAGTGTATTTATCAGAGCATCCCCACAAAAAAGACGATTATTCACGTGTACTTTGTTTGTACATGTCAGAGATAAACTAAACAAAATTATACTCAAGTATACTTGACTTATACTGACAGGTATACAGAAAAAATTGAAATGCATTCAGCCTGTGCTTTTCCTTATATTCAGGTGTACTTGGCTTGTACAACAGTGTATCTGGACTATACTTGTACTTCATTTTTTGATATAGATATATCCTTAGTATAGTGAAGTTTGAGTTTTGGAAGAAGCCATAATAAAAATGTCCTGACTTCAAAAGTCTTTGTGTTGTTGTGAGTGTATTTAACAGTGCAGCTCAGTTTGAGCCATAGTGGATGGAAACTTCTATTCAACATAACAGCAGGTTCAAAAACCCTAAAGCTGTGAGTTGGAGCAGCTGATCAGACTGAAGGAAACAGGAGTGAGAAGATGTTAGTGCAGCTTGGTGTGGACACAAACACAGTCCTGAGTCAAACACACACAGGAAATAAAGCAGAGGCTGAGTCTGATCAACACCTAAGAAGGTCTGAATCCTGAAAAGCTTCAAAGGGCTTTTTAAAGCTCATCAGTGTGATGCTGCAGTAACAGCTGTGACACCTGACACAGGTTGAACCCTGATGGATTTACATGACACTTCAGCTTCATCGCTGTTTCTCTATTTCTGTGAAAACCTTCAGAAACCAGCTGTTTGTTGGTGACACCGACCCACCTCCATCTGGACTAGAGGACCAGAGACCCTCGGTCACGCCTGATGACGTCACGTGCGTGACCCTCACAGCCGCTATGAATGAAGACAGCTCCCGCCGGGGGCGGTGGCGCGCGCCTGTAATCCAAGCTACGGGAGGCTGAGGCTGGAGGATCGTTTGAGCTCAGGAGCTCTGAGCTGCAGCGGACTGTGCCGATCGGGTGTCCGCACTAAGTTCGGTATCGATATGGTGCTCCTGGGAGAGCCCGGGACCACCAGGTCGTCTAAGGAGGGGTGCACCGGCCCAGGTGGGAAACAAAGCAGGTCAAAGCTCCCGTGCCGCTCAGTAGTGGAATCGCGCCTGTAAATAGACGCTGTAGTGCAGCCTGAGTGATACAGCGGGACCCGGTCTCTTTATACGGGTCAACAAACAACCGACACGACGCTCACGGTCAAACTTTATGTGGGGACACGATACAACAGCTTCATGTTTGTTGGTCCCACAGCGCCTCCACCTGGACCAGAGGAGCAATGACCATCAGTGACACCAGTCAATGCAACAGCACAGACTCAGTAAAGTCCCAGGGGTTTTCTCCACAGCACTGAGTGAACCTGGTCCAGAGGAGAACTGTTCATAATCACCCAACACTTTTCTCTTGGTTTTATCGTCCATAGAAATCAACTGTGTCCACAAAAGGTCAATTCTCTGCAAAAAAAGTACTTTACACGAAAAACATGATTCCTCTTCATCACTTCAGAATGAAGAAACGAGTCCACTGTCACAACAAACATCCATGTGTGTATGTAGACAAGCTGGATATCAGTGTGCAAGCAAAAAGACACATTAATATTTGTTTCTGATGGAGTCAGCACATCAATTTGCTCATGTTCTCTCACAAGAGACTTTATAGGGTAGTTTCATTATTTGTCCACACAGCCAGGTCTCCTGGACTAACACAGAGCATTGGATGTAGATGATGGTTTTAACTAGAGTGAAGCTTGAACTGCGATAAAACAGATCCGACTATAAACGAACTGCACACATGCAGCTTTTATGGAGCTGTGTTCTGCCTGTTTGATAAGATAATGACCAAACAGGCAAATTATTATTGCGACAAATGAAATTTCTATCTGATCATTCAGACAAACATGTTATTGATAATCATTTGTTCAGTCGCGTTTAGATCCGCACTGATGCAGCAGGGTGAAATGATTCATATGCGTCGCCTATAGGTGCTGTGCCACGTGCGTAAAATGCGCACGGCGCCTCTCTCAGTGCGGAGACGCACACACTGTATCAGTCCAGCTGCTGCCAGAGTTTGACAAACACAAAGGAAAGAAAACTTCATAGAAACAGTCGCAGGAAACAAACGGACAACGCTCAGTGTGTGAAAGACAGTGTCGCTAATTCTCATTAATGTCGTTGTTTTCTGACCAGTTATTTAAATGGACAGAGGCCGATCATTGTAGAGCAAAGCGGAAGAGCCTAAACTGAACATATATGACCTGTGCTGTGGGAGTTTTGGAGAAGTGTTGGTGTGTGTGTGTCCGCGCCTCCTTCACTTAAAGCCTCCAAATTGGCTTTTGCGCGCTCTGTGATGTTTATGGACCAGTGTCTGTGCTGGAAGAACATCTGGCGTCTTGTCTGCGGAAACAACCTTTAAAACCAATAAAGTCCAAACTTTGAATCCTGGACTAGTTTTCTCTTCGTGTCTGACACGGTGACGTTTGTTTGGTGAAAATAAACCTGAACGCTGGAAACTCTGACGCAGATACAGTGAAAATGGAAAATACCCGATGACCAGTCTGTAACAGATGAGCTGCAGTTTAGCTGCTCTATGAAAACACTGTCAAAACTCGTAGCCTGTGAATCCAGATGTTCACACGAAGACTGACACCAATTTTCTAGCAGAGAATATGACCGAGGACGCAGCCACATCTGTAATTTGAACCGTTTGATTTCTTCTTTTCCAGCCGATCATTCAGACACATCAGGTGTATAATTGTTGCTGAGCCATGAAAACAGAATCCGCTGGTCCAGTATAATATGAGGAGGAAGTGTGAGTGAGGACCAGTCAGATCTGTAACTATATGGAGCTGATCTCAGCTCTGGGCTGACTGGATCCAACTTTAATCCCAGATGTGTCTGGAAACACACATGTGACAAAATGGAGGTCAAGGATTCCACGGTTGCTATGGTTTGTCTCCAGGTGCGTCATTTTGATAAGAACATCATTTAAAAGAAAATCAGGAAGAGGAAGGGACAAAATACCGGGCCTGCTCCGCCTAGCCTCTTAGAATTAGTCCCTCCCCTTAAGCTTAGAAAAATCCTGTAACTGGACTGATCGTTCACTGCACATCCTGCAGAGGAGGAAAATTTGGCAACTACTCACCCTGATTTTCTGAACCGAGCGGAGAGCGACGGAAACCTCGTGACTCCAAATATCATCTGCTGCTTCCAACAGCTTCAGAGTAAAACTCCAAGAAATTTACATGTCAGATGATGAGACACGGTACAAAGAATACGACAGAAAGAAAAACGCCTGCAAACGGTTTAACGCTTTTAAACATGTGCATTTATTTGATGAAACAATGATCTGACAACAATAAAGAAAATATGAAAATGGTAGATTACACTTTATCTCTCCAGTGAAGCTGAATTACAGTGTTTTTGGACGAACCAAGGGTGGTTTTTGAAAATGAATGAAAACCGTGTCAGCGCTAAGTCTTCCTCTCTTCACCCATTTTACCAGGTCGTTGTCCTTTCAGGCAGTACACCGAAAGGTCTTCTCCCCCAGTTCGCCTTCATCTTAACGTCGTTGTCGTGCCCTGCTACAACGCCTTCCTGATATGGCGAGAGCTCAGCCCCGGATGACTCACGGGCATGCGCATCAAGAGGATGCTCTTCCTGGAGCAGCTGGGCAAGGCGCTGGTGACGCCGGCCCTCGAGAGGAGGGCGCGTCTGCCCCGCACGGAAGCGTCCGCAGCGCCCGTCAGAGCCGCTCACGGGCCGCCTCGCGTGGAGGCGGGCGCGGGCGCCTCCACGCGAGGCGCATTTTAAAGTCGCATTTTAAACTGGGTGGGGTTTGATATGAGTACTTGGCTGTGGCTGTATCTATAATACTGCACTTTACTTTTGTTTGTAGGTTTATAGTTACATGAGTTTATTCATTGTTTTTAACATCTTGTGCAGAACTTTGTCACTTTGATTCGAAAACTGCCCTACACATACAGATAATAATAATTATTATTATTACGTATTATTAATGGCAATATAATTATTAATAATGAGAACCATAATAATAATGTATATCATCAATTTATTAATACATATTATTATTATTATTATTATTATTATTAATAAGAATTATTATTATTATTGTGGTAAGGTTGCATTTAAGTACCTACAAAATCACAACACTAACATTGGCCTATGACACAATGTGGCGGGTTGTGCGTCCTGCAACATCCGTTTATGTGTTGTGTTCGCGGAAAAAAAGAACATATTAATAATGAAACCCCATCAAGGAACCACAGCCACAGCCAGTTCAGGTTCACTGTGTGTGTGTGTATGTAACGTGAAGTTATACAGAGACACATTGAGCTGCGCTGGATGTGATTGGGCGGAGCTGGATGGGCGGGACTGGATGGACGGAGCTGGATGTCAAAATTTGAGAACCACATTAAGAATCATGCTCGGATTCAACATAAAGTTGTGTGAAACTAAATGTGAGGAATAGCAAGTGATTATAAAACTGTCGACGTGCTAGTTCAGTGTGTTGTTAATATAGACTATTGGTCTTTCAGTATGAATTAACTTTTAGCTGACAGAACTATAATGTTTTGCCCTTTTCATATTTGAAGTGTGAGCTCACTGCTTGCAGGCATCAATATGTCAACAAGATATTAATTTATCTTCTGTTTGGATGTTGCAGAATTCACCATTTTTAAATGTGGTCTACAGTCCTGTCGACATCTTCTCACTTTCACTGCCCTTACTGTCCAAAAACCCTTGTAAGAAGAGATCAGTTACTGATCCATGTGAGAAAACATGAATCCTGTGAAACTGCTGCCCAGTTCTGCAGTGCAGAAGTTCTTTTACATTAGATCAAAACCAGGACATGTGATTAAAAAACGAAACACTGAATAAAATGTTGAAATATAGTTGGTTTGTTTTGAAAATTTCAAACGTGTTCAGTTTGTTTCAAAATGACAAACTAGATAAAATATGTATAATGTGCCATTTTTATTAAAACCTTATTTACTCCACATGAATTGATGCAGGAGGCACAAACACGGTAGTTCGAGTTTTATTGAGTTTTAAAGAGGACACACATCCTAACACAGTTTCTCCGACACACTCTCTGAAATGTCTCCGCTCGGCTCTGAACAAGACTGACCTACGAGGAGCAGCGCGGACTTCTTGGTGATCCTCATAACGCGGCTGCTGAAGACTGAGGTTCAACTTCCGCAATGGAGCAGTGTAGGTTCAGACTGGAGGCTGGAGGCGGAGACTGGAAGCATGAATGACACCCTGAACTCTGGGGAAAACTAATTCAAATATCTCCACAATGTGGCAATTATCATTACAGATCACAGTTAAAATAGCTAAGAAAATATTTCATGTCAGTTTGTTATTAAAGACACAAATGAAGAAATCTAACACAGTGTCTCAGTTTTCAGTTGAATTAATCACAAAGAGGATGTGGAGAAAAACAGGAAATGTTGTTAAGACAGAGTTTTCGGGTCAGATTTAAAGAGAGAAAGTGTAGCTGTTTAATAAGGAAGGCTCTGTCTCTCACTCGAAGGTTCAATCGCAGGTTTGTTTTTCAAAGTACACGATTATTATCGAGCAGCAGGTACGAAGACTGGTCTGTGTGCGGAAACAGTGGAGCGAGAAGGACGATACCTTCGCACAGATCCCTGCCTTCACTCTGCTACTCTGCTCTGTTACTGTTGAAGATTCACCTCAGCACATCAATCGGCGATCGGAGGCCGGATCGCAGCAAGAATGTCAGGAATTTTCGGAAGACCGAAGATTTTTACAATAAAACGTCGGCACACAGGCTGTCGCTCATTTTGAATCCAGAGTCAGTCTGCTTTTTTCTCACAGTGAGTAGTGAATTCATTGGGACACGAAGAGTGTTGGTCGGACAGATGTGAAGACTGTTGGTCGGACGGATGTGAAGAGTGTTGGTCGGACGGATGTGAAGAGGGCTGGTCGGACGGATGTGAAGACTGCTGGTCGGACGGATGTGAAGAGTGCTGGTCGGACGGATGTGAAGAGTGGGATGTGAAGACTGTGGTCGGACGGATGTGAAGAGTGCTGGTCGGACGGATGTGAAGAGTGCTGGTCGGACGGATGTGAAGACTGTTGGTCGGACGGATGTGAAGAGTGCTGGTCGGACGGATGTGAAGAGTGCTGGTCGGACGGATGTGAAGAGTGCTGGTCGGACGGATGTGAAGACTGCTGGTCGGACGGATGTGAAGAGTGCTGGTCGGACGGATGTGAAGAGTGCTGGTCGGACGGATGTGAAGACTGTTGGTCGGACGGATGTGAAGACTGTTGGTCGGACGGATGTGAAGAGTGCTGGTCGGACGGATGTGAAGAGTGCTGGTCGGACGGATGTGAAGACTGTTGGTCGGACGGATGTGAAGACTGCTGGTCGGACGGATGTGAAGAGTGCTGGTCGGACGGATGTGAAGAGTGCTGGTCGGACGGATGTGAAGAGTGCTGGTCGGACGGATGTGAAGACTGTTGGTCGGACGGATGTGAAGAGTGCTGGTCGGACGGATGTGAAGACTGTTGGTCGGACGGATGTGAAGAGTGCTGGTCGGACGGATGTGAAGACTGTTGGTCGGACGGATGTGAAGAGTGCTGGTCAACAATGACAACTCATCCGACCAAACATCGATTGTCTGAGTGCACGAAGAAACTGGGCTAAGAGTTCTTCATAAATCTAATCAATCTAATTTTGTATCAGCACTTCAATCGCATCGCGCCAAGAAGGTCCCGAACTTAAGACCGAAGAGTTTTGACTAAATCTCCGAAACACAGGCTGTCGCTCATTTTGAATCCAGAGTCAATCTCACTTTCTCACACTGAGTAGTGAACTCATCGGGAAAATGATCGCTGCCCTGCGGACTCTCTGGAGCTTCTTCTCCCGGTTTCACCTCCAGCCGGACTACGAAGAACCTAACCGCTATGTTGTCGTCATTTACTACAACGGAGTGAGGCTCCTTGTGATCTCCTGTCGATCCGCTGCTGAGGAGGATCTTCGACAGCAACAGAGCAGAGTAGCAGCGTCAACGCAGTGATCTGTGTGTGCTGTCTCCCTTCGAGCTGAACGGGGCGGCGACTTGCTCCAACGCGATTGGCTCCACTGTTTCCGCACACAGACCAAAGTGTGAAAGCAGCACCAGAAGCAGCGTGTCTTCCAGCAGCAGAGCAGGAGCCTGTAGTCGCTGCGCGGACGGTGTGTTCGCTCTGTGAGAGCTTTGCTGCCACGAACATCTTCAGAGAGAGAGACTGTGCGGAGACTGAGTCTGTCATATGATGAAACACTCACTGTGCTGACGGACGAGGAGCCGAGCGAACTGGACTTTAAGCTCCGTGTTCACCACCTCAACGACAACATGAACACACACACTTTGTTTACTGCGGATGACGGTGACAGCAGGAGACACACACAACTAAACTGCGATCAGATCGGCTGCTTCTGTCTCTTTGTAAACTTCAGTCACTGAATATATTTTAGAACAATGAGCTGTTTTCTCCTAAGAAACACAGTCTTGAATAAAGTGAGAGCTCATGTTGGAACCTGTTTCTGTCAACGAAACATTGAATAAAATGTGGAAATATTGTTGGTTTGTTTTTCCTTTACAACATTAAACAAAATGACAAACTAGATAAAAAATGTATATTGGGCCATTTTTATTAAAACCTTATTTACTTGGATTAAACATCATTTGTGGGTGAACATGAAAACACAGTAACGGGCGCAGACCCACAAACACGTCAGTACAGATTCGATGGGTCAGCCTGGGCGCAAACGTGTCCGCGCTGCTTTTACGCACAGACCTTGGAGGTTTTCTGCAGGTGATTACGAACTGAAAGTCAACCAGAGCATCAAATACTGAACCCGCCACACAGTGTGTCAGTTTTCAGTTGAAGTAATCACAATGTGGAGGAAAACAGAGTTTTCAGTTCAGATTTAAGGAGAGAAAGTGCAGCTGTTTAATAAGGAAGGCTCTGTCTCTCACTCACACACCGAGAAAACTCAGCTGCTTCTGCAGTTTCCTGTCACTGTAAAATTTTGTCATTGAGTGTATTTTCTAACAATGTGCTGTTTTATCCGAAAACATACAGTCTTGGAAAAACATGACAACAAACTGACAGACTAGAAAGAAAACCTATAATGTGACATTTGTATTCAGACTTTATTTACATGGTTCAAATCTCTAACGAGATGAACATGAAAACACAGGAATGGATGCAGGACGCACAAACACGGCAGTTCGACACACAACTAAACTGCGATCGCATCAGCTGCTTCTGTCATTTTTGGTCATATTTAATACAATAAATGAAGGTGTAACCATTAATAGTGTACCGTGTGTTATTACAAAGAAGCAGGTGTTTACATAAATTTAAGACTGTTCATATTTTCAGTGAAATAAAGAGAAATTTGTTTGGTGCATTTCAAACATGAAGTTATATAATGAATAAAAGCACTTATCAAAGTAAACAAGTAAACGTGTCAACATGAGTGAAGGCAAAAATATTTAAGGAAGCATGTGAACTGTTTTCTAATCAGGCCAGCATACTGCTCTCTGTTCTGCAGATCAGATTACAATGAACTATTGCAGAAGACACAAGTTTTGACTCAACCAGAGAAGCTTATTTTCAGCCACAATAATGGTCCCAGTTCTCACTGGCGACTAACAGCACACAGTTTGTGAGGTAAAGGAGTGAGGGTGAAACCCACAAGTGGTGTCACATCCAGTTCATCCTCTGAAACTCCAGGTGGAGGAGCGAAACGAAAGCGCTGGAGGAGGGACGTGATGAAGAGGAAGAGCTCCATTCTGGCCAGACTCTCTCCAATACACATCCTGCGACCTGCAAGACACAAGCTGGGTCGTGTGCGGGCAACAGTAAAATCTGTAAAGTAAAAGAGCAAAAGCCTAAAAAAGTTCTACCTGCAGAGAAGGCCATGAAGACATCACTCCTGATAAATCTGCCCTCTTTATCCAGGAAATGAGAAGGGTTAAAAGTGTATGGGGTCTTCCATTCGCTCTCATCATACAGTACAGAAGTGAGAAGAGGAAACACTGTCGTCCCCTGTATGCAAAAGAAGAAAACTATAACTTATACGTTTTAGAATGAACTGTTCACAAGGACGAACATATCCAACAGTCCTCTGACTTTTTTGATGAAGTATCCTTGGAACATGACATCTTGGTTGGTTTTGTGCGGAATGGCCATGGGGCCAATGTTGGCCATTCTCTGTGTCTCATGGATGACAGCGTCAGTGTACGGGAGGTTCCTCCTGTCCTCTACTTGGACCTGACGGCTTCCAACTACCCTGTCCAGCTCCTCCTGAACTTTATCTGATGGCACAGAAATAAGACGTTAATCTGATAAACATGTAACTCAGATTTCATGTTATCTGAGATGACCATTCTGCCATGTTTTTGGCACCTTGAATATGAGGGTACTTGGCCATGAAAAGTAGACACCACTGAATTGTAGTTCCTGTGGTCTCAGATCCAGCCAACATTAAATCCATCACACTGTAGAGCAGGTTGTCATCATTGTAGTGTAAATTCTTGATGCCAGACTCCTATTGAATCACACAGAAAACAGATAATGATTGTTTGACTTATGGGTAATTTCAGTCTATGAGTGGATTCACTGGAGTTCTAAAACCTTACCTCCAGATTTTGCTTATGGGTCAGGAACGCATCAACAAAGCATCTGCACAACTCAGGGTTCTGAGTTTGCTTCAGATCCTCTATTATGCCTTTAACTTGCACTTCGTAGTC
This sequence comes from Mastacembelus armatus, assembly GCF_900324485.2. Lineage (NCBI taxonomy): Eukaryota > Metazoa > Chordata > Actinopteri > Synbranchiformes > Mastacembelidae > Mastacembelus > Mastacembelus armatus. Next base: position 4,577,000 of record NC_046640.1, read on the forward strand.
CTCCAAAAACTCCATCAAACGCCTCCAGTTTTTAATACAAGGGCCCAGCCAAGGAAACAGGTTGTAGATCTGTAATAACGCAAAATACAAAACAAATTGTAAAATTCATTGTGAAATTCATTTGTGAGAGTCATGAACTCGCAGCTCACACTGGGCAAGAGGTGGCGGGCTACACCCTAGACCAGGGGTCGGAAACCCGCGGCTCTTTTGTCTCTCTGCTGCGGCTCCCTACGGCCTTGGAAAATAAAAAACGAGTATTTAATTAAAATGTATTTTAGTTTAGTTAGTTTTTAAAATGTAATTCCAAATTAGAAAATTATGGTGATCTTGTAAAATCTAAATAAAACATGATAAAAAAATTCGCTCTTAATATTCGTCACAACCGCCAATGTGCGACAGCTGCCTGCGCGCGATCTCTGTCATTTTTAGACCCCAGGTAAACCAACTATGGAGAACTCTAAGAAAAGAAAAGTGTCTGAAGAAAACAACGTTTAATGCTACGTGGGCACATTCATTTGCTTTCACCGCTGACGAGACTGGTTTACCAGTCTGCTTAATATGTGATGAGAAACTGGCAAACAACAAAAAGTCTAATGTTGCAAGACATTTCCAGAATAAACACACAGCCTTTGCTCAAAAATATCCCGATGGAGATGAGAGAAAAAAGCCGTTTCAGAACTGATGAGGAAGGTTGATATGAGCAAAAAAAAAATGTAAGAAGTGGATGAAATCTGCAAATTCAACCACATCCGCTAGTTTTGTGGCCGCTCATGAAATGTCCAGGCTCGGGAAACCGTTCACAGACGGAGAATATTTAAAAGACATAGAATAAAGGCAAGAAACGTTTTATCCTGTGTTATTTTATTTTAGATTTCAAAAGGGTTTTGCGGCTCGCGGTGTTTTCTTTTCTGTGGAAAATGGGTCCAAATGGCTCTTTGAGTGTTTAAGGTTGCCGACCCTTGCCCTAGACGGATCACTAGTCTATTCCAGTGTTGACGAGGAGACAGACAAACACTCACACCCACAGTGTTATGTGGAGGTGACTGAAGGATGAAGCGAGGACCCAAGTGTCCTGCCAATCCTAACTAATCAACATAAAGCTACCTACCTTATAAACCAAAATAAAAGTCCAATACCGGACGTCACAAAAATCAAACCCTAACACAGTGATTCAGAGTCACCCTAAACCCATTCTGCATGGCTTTGGATTCTGTTAGGAAGCCAGAGCACCCAGATGAAACACACAGACCTGGAAAAAACAAAGTCCACACAGATAATTCCTGGGCTCGAATAGGATTGAAACCTTATTGCTGTGAGGTGTCAGTGCTAACCACAGCACTGAATGAATTCCTGGTACTTGTACTTAAATATTATATTAAATGTTAGAGCAAATTGTAAACATCTACACATCAACTCTATGAAGCTATTATTTCAGTAATGTTTTGTCACTTAGGCTCTTTAAAATAAAGATTCACTATTTAATGGACTATCACAGCAGTATATTTAATTTCACAAGCCATCAGTTACCAAGTTCTTAATACAGAGCAATGTAAATTGTTTTTATATAATCATCTGATGTTTATAGTACCAGGATGGAAGTTGATCCAGTCAGATGGATGGATTCACGGTTTCTTTTCAACATAGTTTGAAATGCAGGGTCTTTGTATTCAAACCGCTTTCCAAACATGATCGCTGATATTATGTTTGAAACTGCGTAATCAATTGTCTTGGTGTTGTCGAAGGCTTTACCTGAGAGAAACAGAGTAGTGGACATGAGTTAGACACAAACTGTACATGAGTTAATTAAATAGTTAAGAAATGTGTTCAAAGCTGGCTGCGTTTGTGTCAAGGGCTGATGACAGTGGCTTGTTTGGAGTGTTACTAAGTTTTTTCAATTACTGTAGTTATTGTAATCAATTAGTGACAAATCCTGGAATTGAAGTTTTACAAAAGTTTGAATGTATTAGAATAATGTATAATTATTTTGCCATATACTGTTTAATTTGGGTAAATACCTCAAATGTTAAACTGGGTGCTGATATGTATAGAAATCTCTGTAGTACTTTCTGTTACCTTCTTGTTTTTCAAATTCTTCAATCAGGTAGTGACATTCCTCAATGATTTTCCCTTCACTTAACTTCTTGCCCATCCCAAAATTTCTCAGTGTCGTTAGAGCAAAACGTCTCATTTCTTTCCACAGGTCACCATTGGAAAATAATATGCCTGGAAACAAAAGTGGGCGAACTGCTTTAATGAGCACGAAAACAGGTAAAAGAAAACTCCCAAAACATTTTCTTACCATGTTCTTTGCTGAAATCATGAAAAATGGGTGTGACCTCTCTGTCTCCAAACTCTTTGGCATGGTTGATCAGAGCCTGCTTGACGGTTCTGTATCCTGCCAGGACCAACACCTTCTTAAGTCCAAAGTGGACTGTGAACACTGGCCCATATTTCTTGGACAGCTAAAAACACAGAGGCAGGTAAAAGTGAGAGTCACAGTACTAGATAAAAGGTTTACTGAATCATAATGAACACGTTTGTATATGTAACTTATATACTCAAAAAAACCAATACATTCCTATTAGAGCAATGGAAGGATGACATTTTTTGTAGACAACACATTTCTCACATCAAAAAGCGAACTGTCGAGTCTCTTGAAATCCACATGAAGCAGGTTACCAAGCAGGGCAAGAGGTTTGGGTCCTGGAGGATCTGTCCTCTTTTTTTGGGAGCTGAAGTTGGAGTGAAGAAAGAGGAAGACGAGAAGGCACACGGTGACCCAAAATAGGGAGGACTGGAAAAGAACTTCCAACATGATCATACAGACGTCTGACAGCTGCCCTAACTGGGAGTCCAAAGATCTCTTCGCTGAAATGAAAGGCAGTTGCCAGGCAGAACTTTCTATTATGTCTTGGTTTAAAATTGTTGCAGATATTTAGGAGTTTGCATTTGGGCGGAACTATCAACCAAGAGTTGGCACCTCCTTTCAGAAATACCTTGGCCAGTCACATCATCATCAATCATATTAATGACATGATTGTCATGTCCTGAGTAGGTGTGAATGAGCTCCTGTGCCAGCCAATCACAGATCTTGTGAAACTGTGGAAAGTACCACTAGTTGTTAGCCTTGATTAAGAAACCATCTCATTTTCATTACTTTCTCAACAAAACATTTTCTGAAATTTTATATTTGTCTTGTGTGGAATGTCACAAAAACTGGACCCTTTGCACATCAGCCTTACCAACTGTATCCACCCACTGAAAGACATCTACACATCTATTGTTAATGTAAGCAGAATGATGGTTCTTTTATTTAATACAAGTCCTGGATAAACTGGGCAGTTTATTCAGTGACTCAACAAATTGCCGCCTATGCAAAAACCTAAATAGCCTTCGAGTTAGGAAACTAATGTCAACCACTGCAGCAGTTCTAAACATTTTGGTTATGAATTCATCTTTACTTTCCAATGTAGTCTCCTGAGTATCCTCTTTTACAACTCTGTTATGTTTCAGTCAGATTTGGTCAGGAGCAAATTTTATGTGATTTACTCACAGCTTCATGAACCAGTTGAGGCAGGTGCCTGCCCAAACTAAGGAGGTTTGGTTAAAGGCAGTTTTTCCTCTCCACTGTCACCAAGTGCTTGCTCATAAAGTGCTGCTGTTGGCTTTTGTTTTTGTTTCTTTGTAAAGTGCCTTGAGATGATTGTATTGTGATTTGGTACTATACAAATAAAACTGAATTGAATTTGAGTTGAATTAAGCAGCATTAGGTTAGAGATACAACCTATGAAAAGCCACAAAGTCATACTAAATAATGGTGTACCTCCTCCAGCTCTCTTTCTCATTAGCAACTGACAGCCCACAAGTCATTGTGGTCTGGTGTCAGATGCAGTTTATCCTGTATGACTCCAGGTGGAAAAGTGAAGCAAAAATGCTGGAGGAGAGACATAAAAAAGGAATAATTCCATCTTTGCCAAACTCTTTCCAAGACACACCCAACGTCCTGAAAAGACAAAATGTTGCAAAATTGGATATTGTGTTTTGTGAGGAATGGCTATGGAGACATTATTAGCCAGTCTCTGTGTCTCATGGATGACAGCATCAGTGTAAGGATGTTTTTTCTGGTCATCTACACAGACCTGACGGTTCCGATCACCCTGGTCTGCTCCTCCTGAACCTGCTCTGGTCACAGAATAAGCAATGAACATTCTTAGTTGATAGTTCAAATAAAAAGGTCTTTATTTTTTTGAGAACCTTTACATGTCTATAATATTCACTTAAATATTGCACAGACATTTGTTCAACCTGCTCTATAACACTTCCCTTGATGTGTGACCTATAGCTGTTTAGTACGTTGAATTTTATCATGATCCAAACTCTTTAAAGCATTTCTAAGCTCTCTCTCTGCTCCAATAAAATTTGTGCCATTGTCAGATCTTAAATGCAATACTTGGCCACGACGGCACATAAAACGACGACTGCAATTTATGCAGGAATTTGTATCCAGAGAGTAGGATGTGTACAAGGTGTACTGCTCGACTGGTCATGCAGGTAAACAAAACTCCATATCTTTTAACAACACTGCAACCTTTCTTCACATCAACAGGTCCAAAGTAATCCACACCTGTGTTGGAAAAAGGAGGCAAATCCGGCATGATCCTTTCTTTTGGCAAGTCAGCCATTTTCTGTTCTCCAATTTTGCCTTGAAAACGTCAACACACAACACATTCAGAGATTACCTTTCTACAAGCAGAGTTTGCATCAATAATCCAGTACCTCTTTCGTAATGTTGACAACATGTGATTTCTCCCTGCATGACCCAGTTGTTTATGAACATGTTTCATAATATGTTTGGATACATGATGTTCTTTCTGTCTAAGGTACATGATGTTCTTTTGGTAAGATAACTGGTGTTTTGTTTCCTCGGGCATTGCTGCTCTACCAGTCTTCCACTCACTCTAAGTAAACCATCCATCAATACTGGATCAAGCTTGTAGATGTTACTAGACCTTTAAACTCCAGATGTTCCACTTTGCAAGGAAGAAATTTCTTGTTTGAGTGCTTCATATTGAGAAAATCCAATAATTGCTGATTCCGCTTGAGAAAGATCATGTGGTGTAAGACTTTGACCATAGAATCTAGTTCGAAACCTTCTCATTTCCTCCTTAACTCTGTCCTGCTTTACAGTGGAATTGCTCGTTCCAGAAGTAAATGAGGACTGAATGTGTTTTCTTTGTTGCTTGAGCTTCAAAAGAACTTCTTTGAACTTTAAAATCCATGCCACTGCAGTTTTCAGTTTTGTCCAATCAGAAAAATAGTTCAGGAGTTGATGAGTAGCACTGTCAGAACAGTTTGAAATGGCAGCGTTTACCACTGTATCTTTTTTTACCTCGGGATCATCCATCAAGGCTCGGTCAAAAGAGGATTGTAGCCATCCTCAAGATTCTAACAGAAAATCTGGACCCTGTATCCATCTGCTGGACTTCAAGAAGTTTTCAATAGACATGCCTCTAGAGCCTAGGTCACTAACAGGCGGACCGCGGTCCGGGTGCGGACCCAAAAGCTGCCCCATACGGACCCGTACCTAGAGAAGGTTATGATTTAAAACCTAACGGGACGCTTTTATGTCCACCGGCTTTTGTAGACTTCATGGTAGTGGAAATGCACAGACCAATTGCATGCGAGTTGAGCCATCCCACGTGATACCACTCAGCCAATCAAGTCTGTGCATTCCCAGCAGTAAACATTACGACGCTACAGTGTAAACAGAGCTAGAGGCAAGTTACACATGAAAAGACGGTTACAAAGAAAAAGAAAAAAGGCGATACATGTTGAAAACAAAGGGAGAGAAACAGCCGAGTGAGACGGAGAAAGGGAGAGAAAAATAAGGAACAAATGGCGCCCTCCAAAAAACGAAAAGTTTCTGTTCATACTTCCCACTGGGAACACTAAACCAGTGTGTCTCATATATTCAGAAACCGTGGCACTTATTAAAAGTGCCAATGTGAAACGCCATTATGAGACACAACATAAAGATTATGACTTCATCTGATTTGACAGTCAGGTATTGATTACATGCAGATGTTGATAAAACTACTAGGCTACTTAAATATATATCACACTAACTAGTCAGACATTATGATCTTCTGGACCATTGCTTCAAGACATTTTCTCTAACTGGACCTCTTTACATTTTAGTTGAATACCCCTGCTCTAGAGGCATCATCAGCCGGATTCAATTTTGTACCAATATGTCTCCACTGTACAACGTCTGTTACATCCCTGATGAACGACACTCTACAAATGTATGAAACCTTTTGGCATCATTGGCAATATACTTCTATACAGTCTGGCTGTCTGTCCAAAACACTGACTTATCTAGATCCCATTGAAGTTAACTTCTTAAGCATCTTGTCAATTCTGACTGCTAAAACAGCAGCAGCAAGTTCAAGTCTTGGTATAGTTATCTGTTTCAAAGGAGTAACTCTGGATTTTCCAAGCATGAAGGAAAGTCTTAACATTTTATTTTCATCTTCCAGACGCAAGTAAGAAACAGTTTCATAACCACATTGACTTGCATTTGAAAAGTGATGCAGTTGAGCTGTCCTGATAGTTCCAAAATCCTTTGGCCTGAGACATCTGTCAACTTTCACCATAGCTACCTTGTTGAGATCTTGCAGCCACTCAGACCATTGGCGTGAAAGGGTTTGTGGCATTTCATTATCCCATCCAATGTTTCTTTTGCACAATTCCTGTAACAGCAACTTGGAAGGAAGTATTAGTGGGGAAAGAAATCCCAAGGGATCATAAATAGAACCAACAACTGACAAAACACCTCGTCTTGTATATGGTCTTTCACTTACAGCATGTTACGCCCGGCCTAGGGGATACCGGGACGTAACACGATGTGAGCTTTCTCCAAGCTTTTCCCACTCTCAACAGAACCAGCAGCACACCAAATACAAGTAAAGGTAGCAATTTATTTTGCCACATTTTTAAATACTCAATGCCCAAAATAACAACCAAAACTCCAAGGCAACCCTGCTATTACCTAACCAAACAAAAACCAACAAAAAGACAGGTATTCTACCCTGGTCTCCTAACAAAAACAGGAGAAAATGTAAATCAAATAACTGGGCTTCTTACTAAAAGAAAATGCTGCCTGGTGCTCAATATTTACAGTGCAATTAAAGTCACAAAGTCCTTTCTCTAAAGTTACAATTTGTTCCACACATCGATAGGCTTCTTTACCAATACAGAGTTCTACAACAAAGAGTGCTGGTTTGGGAGTGGCAGAGATGGAGAAGAGCTCTCAGGGTGCAGTTAGTTGGAACTTCATATAGTCTTCCGACCTGGAAGAACAGGACCAATCCTGGAACATCAATTCCGTTTGAATGGACCAACCCCATGGATCCACCTAGACTCCATGCACACTCCTTTCTCTCTCTCACATACACACACCAAGAACTGGGGATGAGAGCTAACAACAAACAAATCACAACAAACCTCACACATAATGACCCAGGGTCATAACAAGCAATCTTGAACATGAATGCATCAGATTCCACACACCAGTGCAAGCCAAGCGCTCTTTCCACAGGCAGGTTGTCTTTTTCCAGATTGAGATCTTTCGTCGATTTTGACAGACGTTCTTCTGGAACATTTGCTAGCACTTAATGGCTATTACTTATCCATTTGGATAACTGAAATCCTCCTTTGGAACAAACTGTAGTTAAGTCTTTAACCATTTGAAGCGCCTCCTCTTCTGTGGGAACAGATATTAAACAATCATCTACATAAAAGCTATGCAGGATAGAATTCAAGACTTTATTTTTAAAGCAATCCTTGTGATCTTCGGCAAGTTTTCTCAAAGCAAAATTGCTGCAAGCTGGTGATTAAATAGCTCCAAACAAATAGACTTTCATTCTGTATTCTTTGAAGCTTTGCGTAGTATCACCGTTGGGCCACTATAAAAAACAAAGAAAATCCACGTTCTTCTTTGATACTTTTACTTGGTGGAACATGGCCTGAATGTCTGCCATCAAAGTCACATGTTCTTGCCTAAATCTAGTCAAAACACCCAACAATGTGTTGGTAAGATTTGGGCCTTGTAGCAATTGTGAATTCAAGGACACTCCTTTGAAAACTGCACTGCAATCAAACACAACTCTAATGGTCTTCTTTTTAGGATGGTATACCCCATGATGTGGGATATACCACACTTTACTATCATCTCGAAGTAACTGATTTTGTGGTACTGCTTCAGCATACCCCTTATCGATAACATCAGCAAGAAAAGCAGTGTACTCTTCTTGAAACTCCTGGTTGCAACTGAACTTCCTTTTCAAGCTCTTTAAACGTTGTTCTGCAACGCACCTATTATTAGGCATGATGACATCAGTCTTTCTGAAGGGTAGGTCTATACCATAGTGACCATTTTCAATGCTAATTGACTGTTCCATTATCTTCATAAACCTCTGATCTTCTCTAGACATTTTGAAATCATCCTCTGAAGATTTCTCATCAAAATCATGATTGTACTGAGCAACCAATAGTTCTTCCAGCTTGGTAACAGAAATCCTATTAGCAGTGACTGATTGAAAGCCAATCTTCCTCCTGTCATCTGTTTCCTTCACAAGACCGTTTAGGACCCACCGCAATATGGTCTTGACGGCATAGGGTCCATCACCTTCACTATTGATGATCTCCCATGGTTCCAAGAGCTTTGGAGCATTTGTGCCAATTAACAATTCAATTTCAGCATCCAGTTTGGGAATTTTTACATTATCCAAATAGCTCCATTTTCATAAATCATCTGGATTAAGCACATTATCTTTACTTACAGGTAGTGTCTTCTGAGCAAAGACTTCTGGCAAATCCATGAATTTAGCTTCAGATAACACTGAGATCTCCAGCCCAGTGAGCACAGTTGTGTTTGCTACATTTTCGTGCCCCATTGTTCGAAGCAATATGCACTTCTTTGTCCCGGTCATCTTCAGCTTCCGCATAAGGCCTTCGGTGCAAAAAGTGGCAGTGCTCCCTGGATCCAAGAAAGCATATGTTGTTACTGTAAAATCTCCAAGCTTAGATTTTACCTGTACTGGCACAATGGACAAAGAACAATCCTGTTCTCTGGCCCCAATATGAGCATAGATCTGCAAAGTAACAAGAGCATTACTCAAATACAAAATACTTTGTCCTGTATCAGTTTGTTGATGGACATGAGATTGCAAAGAATAAACTTGTACTTGTTAATGTGAGACGGGATTATTTTGAACATCAGCTGTGCCATCCTGTACGCCTGCAGCTTGTTGTGTAGTTGTACGGTGCACTGCAACTTGAGTAGAATTACCAGGAAGATGTACTTGTAAATCAGAGTTCAATGAATGTGGGTTTTTACGCTTTGAGTCATTACATGATGCCTTTTTACTGCTTCCAACATCACTGGGGTTTAAAACTGACAACTTTGCATCGTTGGCTGCTATTTTTACATTCATCATAAGTTGTTCCTTTTGTCTCTTAAGTCTTTTCAAGTACTTGCTGAACCTTTTGACACTTTGCTACATTGGGATTTTGTAGACACGTTTGAAATACTGTCATCAGGTCCTATTTCACTGCTTACTGTTGATGAAGCATCACAGGTTTTGCTTTATTAAACATAATGAAAATACATACTTGCAATGATGAATAGTGGATGCCTTAACTTCCCAAAGTGTGGTAAAAACTGTGTGCATTCCCCACCCCCAAGCCTACTCCCTCTACGTGGATAAAACACCGACTTAAAAACCCTATGTCCACATACTGCCCCCAAGTGGTGAGGGCCCAAAATACATTAACAACTCATTGGCTCCTACAATTGCCACTTGCTGAGATGGAAAATGTAAAAGATATTGCTTTACCTCTTATCTCTGAGTCAAAAAACAGTCCACTAGTCCCTGCATATGTGAGAGTTAAGTGTCTCTTTCAGGTTTTTCATTAAATCCTTGACATCTTATTCCTTCAACATTTCTTAATACCAGTTGCTGTTTTTTTATGCAGCCAATCAGCTGGGGAAACATGTTACCCTGTACCACATCAGTAAAAAGAACATTGTTTCATAAAGATGAATGTGCACCAAACAACAAGCCATGTAGGTTTTATAAATTAAACATGTTCATGCTTAACAGGAAACTTTAATGAAGTTTTTGGTTCCTAACAGTCTGTGTTTTAATAATATTCCTATTGTTGGTCTTATTACTAAAATATACATTTGTTTCCATAATCAACTTACAGTCTACATGCTTACCTGGATTTATGAAGAACCTATAACACGTATGGTCTCATTGACTCTTCTCACCATGTTTTGAAATTAGGAGTCAGTATATTTGATAGCTGAGCAACCACGTTTTGCCTTTGGCCAACAATATTCCTGTTATACATCATACACAAGTTAAAATACATCTATACAAGTTCAGTGTGAATATATTATTAGTATAAATACAGTGGCTTCAGAAAGAATCATTTACCTTTTACACATTATTACAGTGTAAATTGAATATTAAAACTGACATTTTGCCCATTAATATATATCCAGGAACTGATATAACAAAGATTATTTTGCAAATGTATTAAAAACCTCAATCTTGTCTGCTGGAGCCCATTTGTGGCAGAGTGGTTTGACTGGAAACAGTTTAGAAAGGGACACAAAACAATTACATGACACACTATGAGGAAATAATTTGGATGTGGAAGAGTTTATCTCCAGAGACTATGATGGGTAAAAATAGACACAATAAGTGTGAAAAAAGTGAGGAGATCTGAATGCCTCCTGAAGCCACTGTGCAGTGTATATTATGACAAACTAGTATAGACTCATCAAATATATCCAGAAAAACACATTAGCAGGTTGCACTAAAACACATAAGAAAAAGGTGTAACATTTAGCAGATGAAAATTACAGTAATTTTTGCTTCTGCTAATATAAAAAAATGGTGTAGAAAAAAGTTCTGTAAAGTAAAGTCATACCATGTCTCTGATCAGTATCATAAGATATGGGTGAGACATTTTGATCTCCAAACTCTTCCGCATGGTTGATCAGGGCTTCTTTCACTGCCTTGTATCCACTTAGGACCACCACTGTTTTGGGTCCAGAGTTAACAGTAAACACAGACCCATATTTCTTTGAAAGCTGGATACATTTTAAAAAGTAGAATACAATAAGCCAGAATTAAGGAAAAAAAATGTAACCACAAAAATGTCAAGATTAAATGACATTTAAATAAAATGCAATAAAACTGAATGTTTTCTCTTTTTTTCCAGCCTCGTGTTTTTTTTAGCAAAAGACATTATTTTAAGCATTATTTTTATTTTGTAAGGACACTGCTCCATCCCAGCACTGAATACAGAAAGTTAAGACACTCTCAATAGAACTTTTATAGAACAGTCTTAGCTTTGAGCTATCAACATGAAAATCTCTCAGCTTCATTACATTACATTTCTTGGGCTGACCAGTCCTGGTTGATGACTGACAGGAAAAAATACATGGAGGATTCATGACAAGTGCAATGGAAATGAATGAGTTTAAAAGTGGTGAAGAAGTGAATCAGCAGAGTCTGATGTTTGGCTCCCTGACACAGACATGGCTTCCATAAACACAGTGTGATCATTTAAACATCTTTTTTCCAGCTACTGATGTGTTTTGGGCAGCAGGTAAAACTGACATGTCAAAGAAAACACAGAAATGGTCAGAGAGGCCAATGTTCTTGACAATAATGTTTGAAATAACATCTTTTGTTAAAACTAAATCCAGTGTGTGACCGTGAGTGTGTGTGGGCCTCTCACATGTTGCAGAAGTGTTTGAAGCTCTGCACAGAAATCTGTTGTGAGTTTGTCTTCAGGATGATCAACATGGATGTTAAAGTCACCTGTTATCAGAATATGTGATAGAGCTTGATATTCAGCACATCATCAAGCAGGGTATTGGGTAAAGTTTTCAACTAACAATAATCGTGTCTCAGACAAAACTCATAGGCCACGATACTACCACTGCGAAAGGATGAAGAACTAAGACAAACAACAATGGGGTGTCTCAGGGCCGGACCCCTCTCTGTTAGGGTCTGATCTCTTCAACTTAGACTTTGAACTGGTTTATGGGGTGTTTCCCTTTTGAAGGTCCCTGCACTCTAATCTGTGATTGGACGTTTCAGATGTCATATGACTTTAATCACAAAACATCACAGCTTTGTGCTATAACTCATGGTTTCATTGTCCTTCATTAGTTTTAGGAAAACTTACAGGCATTCATGTGGAGTAAATTAGGTTTTAATAAAAATGGCGCATTATACATTTTTTCTAGTTTGTCATTTTGTTTAAGATTATAAACGAAAAACAACCGACTATTTTTCAAAATTTTATTCAGAGCTTCGTTTTTAATCACATGTACTAGTTTTGATCTAATGTAAAAGAACTTCTGCACTGCAGAACTGGGCAGCAGTTTCACAGGATTCGTGTTTTCTCACATGGGCCAGTAACTGATCTCTTCTTACTCTTATAATAATAATAGTAATAATAATAAGAATAATAATAGTAATAGTAATAATAATACTATTTATTATTATTATTATTATTATTAATCTGATGATATGCATTATTATTATGGTTCTCATTATTAATAATTATATCGTTATAAACAAGCCGTAATAATAATTATTATTATTAATATCATAGGCTCAACCTATGGCGCTAAAAAATCAAACTTAGAAACTTAGTATAAAAGGCTCGTCCTAAAGCGTGCTGTCCTGTATACTGCACTGGAGCTCCTCATGAGCAGACATCATCTGAGATCAGCTCTACACCTGCCACAGTTTATTCCTGTTTCTTCTACGCACATTCAAACTATGGATGGGAACAGAGGACCTGTCAGGGCCGCACTGCGCCGGACCCTGCTGTCTGTCCTGGATGTGATCTATGCGTTTGAAGTGCAGCTCAGCTACAGGGAGACTCACGGGCTGGTTTTGAATATTGACTTTGCCACACAGAGAATTGTCTTCACATGTTATTTCACTGTACAGTCACTGGAAAATGATTCATTCATTAGAAAAACGTTGGCCACAGGTCATTTCTCACCTGCAAACTGTGTTTTGTGGAAACACAAGTCAACACAAAAATAGCAAAAAGTTAGTTTTTGTGTTAATTCTGAAATAATATATGCTGATATTTCTGACAAACGCTAAATTCAATAAATCATTTCTAAATATTAAGAACAGCCTCTGTGAGCAGGATCATTTTTGACCTTCCTGCACAAAAGCACAAGCAACGATACAGCCATACATGGCTGGGAATGTGTATATTTCCATAGGGTATGATAAAGTCTGTTTTATATTTTAGTATCTATAATATTATGTATAGAATGAATTGTCCTAAGTGTGTAGCTGCCTAATGTGGGACATTTCAGCTCTAATGCCTGTAAGTTTCCTAAACCTAATGAAGGACAATGAAACCATGAGTTATAGCACAAAAGCTGTGATGTTTTGTGATTAAAGTCATATGACATCTGAAACGTCCAATCACAGATTAGAGTGCAGGGACCTTCAAAAGGGAAACACCCCATAACCTCTTGAGACCGAGCAATGTATTTTGTCCTCTGGAGGGGACATGATTACAAAGAGTTATCTAAAAAAAACTAAATGGTCTGCAAGCAATAAAACCTTTTGTGCTAAGTAGAGGACATCCTGGGCTTTCCAGTGATATCTGATTTGTTGGGATTATCCAATTAAACCGAAGATCCGTCTTTCTAAAATGGCTGCCATACCGACAACTTTGTTTTATGGGCACAAGACAGGTAAGTTACCAGATTTATCTAGATGTTGTGCTTTTAAAGCTGAATATTGGATGTTTTTTAAAACATAAGTGTTTAAGCTATATTTTGAGGTGTTTTGGTGTCATACAAATTTTTTAAACTTACTGAATACAACAGTTTTTTCCAATGTCCTTCGTGGTGGACATGGGGACTTACTAAATCTGTTTTCATATAAAATGCAAGGCACTTCAGGTGACAGGGGATGACAGAAGCAGAAAGAATCTTGTTAAGGATGTGGATGGAGGGTCAGATCTGGAGCTCTCCGAAGATGATGAGGAAGACAGAAATGAAATAGAGGATGAGGATGAGAGCTCAGAGGAGGAAGATAGATGAGAGAAGGATGAAAATCATGAGGAAAATGAAGCCCAGTGTAGTCCATTTTGGGTTA